>NW_010134176.1:0-33658 GCF_000699245.1 Pterocles gutturalis | reverse complement strand
TGGAGATGAGGATGTGGTGGGGGACCATTAATTTGAGAATAATGCTTGTATGATTAGCCCAGTGAATGCAGAGATCATTATTCAGACAAACGAAGCATATTAGATTTGTGGGTTTTTTAAGAAGGCATCGATTCCAGAACCATATCCAGGTAGGAAGAAAAATCAAATAAAGTGTATTAGATTTTACTTGTTAATCCTATGTTAACCATTCAACTCCATAAATCCAAGATAAATCTGCATGTGAGAGCTGGTTTATAGCTTGCTGCTTGTTTTTAATGAAACGTACACAAACATGTTAGTTTCCTATTCAGTTTTTTTAATCCCCACTCCAGGCCTGCATTTTTTAATGCAAAGAACAGTTTAACATTTTAAAACACATAGCTGGAGTCTTCTCTTGATTCCTTACTGGATGAAGATGACACTGTTCTAAGTGTGGTAAAATTTAGCTTAAAGTGTGGATAAACACAAGAGAAAAGTGATTTAATGTCAAGGCATATACTGTTCTCGTTCGAGTAAGGGCAGAAGGGCAGGAACACCTCTGGGAACACACCCCAGCTCGTTGCACAGGCGCAGAAACTGTTGTGGTTTCTAAAAGCTCTGCACTGAAGTGACACTTTTAGCTCTCCTTGCTACAAACGTGAGTGTGGTCTCCCTTCACCATTTTGACTCACTTTAGAATACAGTGAAGATGACTTCAGGCAGAATTTGTCATCCTGAGTCTCCTCTTGGCCATGAGAGCCAGTCAGGCTGCCAAGCATTCAAAAGTAATGGGCTGGAAGTGTAGGGCCCTACTCCTGTCCTTAATTGGAAGATATATTGAGAGCCTGGTCCTGTATTGTGTCATTATGAGATGGATGGTGGCTCCTCTGGAGGTGATTGTCCCCAGTCTCCCAACCTGGGACTAGCCCTGCAGAGAGAAACTGGGAGAGGGAACAGGATGGCCAAGTCCTTGTGAGCAAGTCACTTACCCTCTTGGTCCACCTCCCCACCCTCAAGGACTGCAGCTTCCCAGATGGGGAAAATATTAATTTAATCTGCTTGCATGGGCCTGTTGTAATAGTTGGTTAAGCAGTGGGAGAGAGTGTGGCCTGGAGCCAACATTTGCATTTTGGTAGATTGAGTGGGTGAAGCAGGAGGGTTTCTGGACAGCTGCCTGGAGGAGGGTGGCTGGTCCCGTCACCTTGCTCGCCTGGGCATGCAGCAGGTCACCTCAGCCCTCACTAGTCAGCCCCCATGGGATGGTCCCAGCCTGGACTAGTGCCTTCATGCCCCGTCTACATGGGCCAAAGCAGCAGAAGGACACCACTGCCATGCTAGTCCTTAGGTTTTAGGTATCAGGGTCTGTTCTTGAGCCCAGAAGTTGTTCTGAACACATGGAGCACTCCATAACACTGTGGATTCAGTATCTTGGTAATATACTTGTGGCAATATACAAAGTCACTGAAATGACACAAACCGTGTCCCTCTGACAGTGAGGCTCACCCAGATGACCTCGTGTACATGGCTGTAATGGAGTCCAGCCTCAGCATGGGGTGTGAAAGCTAATGGCCATGGGGGGCACCCCCTGGGACCACGGTGCACACCCCTCCAAAGCTGTCCCTTACAGTCCATGTGAGGGCAGGACCCTGAATTGCTCCCCACCACATTGCAAGGCACTTAGTGCAAAAGAAATACTGGTGAAGTACCAAGAGAGCTGTTTTCAATGAGAGGTCACATGATGCTGAGCAGAGCCCTGAGCTGAGGACTGTAACTCGAAGCATTGACAAGATTACAATGAGAAGTGCTCAGCAGAGTGTTTCTGAGGAAACCAGCTTCTCCCACTATGATAAGATCTCTGAAATATTTCAGAATGAATAAAAGCATATATCTGTATGTGCATTCATCAAAACTGCTGCAAGCACTACAGCACCTGAGCTGCCCCCCATTCTATTATTTACAGGTATTATTAATATTGTATTATTTACATTAATGCATGCAAATGCTCTCTCATAGTTAGACACAAATAACTGCTAAAGACAACCATCTTTTAGAAAGAAGAGAGATTCCCTAGAAGAGGCTGATGTTGGCTTTGTACTTAGGGAGGATTTTTACACCAGTTAAATTTGCTTCCAAAGAGATGGGCAGATCTGCCACCCTATGCACTGTGAAGTCCGACCTCAACCCCCTTCTCCAGTGGGAGCCACTCCAACTGAAAATTCCACCCCTCATATCCCAGGCATTAATGCCTGAAAAGTACCAGTGGTCCCAGTGTCGAGAGGCCCCCAGAAACCCTGGTAGTCCCCAGGCACAGCAGCTGCCCCAGCTTCTCCACCAGCACTGGACTTCCACTGTAACACTGGTTAAGAAGTGCTGGAGAGTCTGTGAGAAATACATTACAGGCTGACCACAGTCTATTGGCTCAAAACATTTGGGAACAGCTTCCCTGGCAGCTAGGCAGGGATATAACTGGAAGGTAAAGGAGGTACAGGATTTCCTCCCCATGATAGTACCACTCCATGTAGGAGTCATGAGATGCATTAGCCCCTACAGGACTTTGCAGCATCCTCCTCCATCTCATGGCTGCTTCCCATCTAACAAATAAATGTTGGTGATCAAAGGTAAATAGGACTCAGGCTGATTGGAAAAGGCCAGGTGGAGGGACAGCTCTGGCAATGGCTGATGGAGGGCATGCCTTGACTGTCTCTTTATTTAAAACTTGAAGCTTGGTTTTTTTGATGCATTTGTAAATGTGCAGTTTAGAAAAAACCTGTAACTCAGAGTGATGGGGGTGGGGGAAGCTGACTATAAAGTGTACGGTTATTCCTAGCAGGATATTTCTCCACTGCTGATGTAGGTGGGAAATTGGAGTTGCTGTGACTCGTCAATTTTCCTGTTCATGGTGTCAGGTATCAGTGTCACTCTAAATTCGGTGATATCCTTAGCAAGGATGATAAAAGAAACATGGAGTGCTGAAACAAGTCAAGCAAGAAGAAAGTCCTAAACCACTGAAATGCAGGAGAAGAGCTGATAAGAAAATATAAAAATTAACACTAAGCTTTCTGGAAGCAATTGCCAGTTAATTTAGTGGTAGCAGTGTGGAAACTGGGAATTCAAGCTGAGTTTTTCAAGAGACCTGTCAGTTGGAAGTAGAAATCTTATTAAAATGTAATGGGATTTTGGGAACTAATATGCATGGGTTCCTTTTAAATCCCAACCATCGTGCACAAACTAGATGCATTTCAAGAGACAGGCCAAAATCTTTAGCAGGCGTAAGTCAGAGAAAGTCTATTAGAAATGAATAGCTTTAAAGGAAGGCATTTGTCCACTGGGGTATGTAAATACTACTGCCTTTGCACTGGTTGCTTGAGCACGATTCCCGTCTGTGGAATAATTTTAAAGTTCTGTTCTTTACTTGTTCCTTAAAATTTTTAATTAAAATGATGCAAAAATAAACAAGCAAAATTTCCGTGCCTGGGTGGTAAATATATCAAGGAAGAGCACGTGGGTTTGCTATGCATTTGTGAGGTACCCAGCACATAAGGAGCTGGTATTAGCCTAAGATAAAGAATTTGGGAATTGCCACAATATATAAAATATAGATGAAGACTTTTGAAATCTATTTGTACATTCAACTTTGCCTAGAGTCCCATCCCCAAAACTTTTCCCAAGCCATTTATTGAGGAATTCTGCAAGGCATGAAAAGCCAGCAGACTTCAGGAGATGCTGCAGGTAGTAATCATCCACCACAGCAACAGAAATCACTAGTGAGACATCATTCCTTCCTGATTACACCAACAGCCCAAGGGCTTCAGCCTTCTAAAAACAGTTATCAGCAGCTGAAGCGGAACAGAGTAGCATCAGTGTGAAATCAGGGAAACAGGAAAATGTGACCCATGACAGATACCTTATCCACTCTGCAAGCAGGCTGTGTTTACATCTTTGTTCTGCCCTGGTAAGTTTGCCTATGAAAATACACCTGTATATGTAGCCCAAACAACAGAACAGCAAGTAGCCCCAAGAAGTCTGCAGTGATGAGTTGCTCGCTTTCTTGGACCCAGCAACATGATACTGGGTGACTATGTTGATTTTCTTTGAACGCTGTATAACCCTGCAATGCCTACCACAGCTAGGGATGCTAGACCCATTCCCAGCACCCTAGGCACCCCTCCACACTGAAGACTGGTTTTATCTTTGCAGACACATCCACGTCTTTATGCAGTTGCTTCTTCACACACCTCTGGTATGATCCAACTACACCTCGCACCAAATGGCAAGGTTACTCTTGGGGAATTCAGATAGAAAAATAAAAGTCATTTAGGTCAGAAGGTCATTATACATTGAGTAACAATGCAGTGCCATAAGCCCTAGAGTATGTAGATCCTCTACTGATGTTGCATGGAGTCTGTCAGCTAAGCAAGAGGAGGCATCAGTAAAAATCTGTATTTTCATTTGTTTAGACAGTTTCCTTAAAACATATTGTTTAAAACCACTTTTTTATGAGAATCGTCAATATAACTTGTTTTTCTGCCTATTCTGTATAATCATTCTTTAAAAAAAAAAGACTGTAGATTTGCAAAAAACTGAAATGCCTCTGCAGCCCAAGGGTAGTGTAGTTAGCAGACTGTATTGGATAATTTGATTTCTTTAGGAGATTTTTCATCCACAATGAAAACTACAAAAGAGCATACTTCTGCATGCCCATCACTCCACTGTATACTGTGTTTTATGAATTGCCAGTATCAGATTTATGCAAACAAAATTAAAGTCCTAGATTCTATTGCAGCCCCTTATATGTTAATATGCTATACCATGGTATTAATTCAGCCTTTGGAAGAGGACTGATCTGAGGGATGATGCAATAGTGTCAGTAGAGGATTTCCATAGGAGTCGAGTATTGTTGACTGTTGCTATCTTGGTTGCCATCTCTTTAGTTCTTGAAAGCACTTAAAGCTTCAGAAGGGTCCCCTTTTCTCACTTTTCTCACTTCTTTACATCAAAAAGCCTACAAATTAGCAGTTCGTAAAATTGTGTGGAACGGCTCTGGTACCTGCAGAAAAGGGGTCAGGTGTACCTCTTGGAGATGCACAACTGCATGTGGGTCATGATACACCACCTCCTTCACTCAGGTCCAGGAGGGCAGGGCAACAGTCTGCAGTAAACCTTTTAACTCAGGCACTTAAATGTTATAACATCAGGCACATACGTCAATTGGTAACTATTATACACTTATACCTCTTTTTTCCGGCTGCCGTTCTCCCTCTCTGGTTGCACCATGTGTTCTGGCTGTAATCGAGATGAAACAGAATAATTACAGGAACATAAGTCCTTTAGGACATGCAGTCAGCTGGAATTGTTCTTCATGCTCTTTTATGAATAGCTGCTGAGTGGTCAGGGGAAAGTGACTATAAGCCGTCGATACAGTTAACCCACGACAGTTGCTTTCTGCATGAGTTGTGTGAAACTTATACTCTCAATGCAGCTATCTGACTGAGGCTTTTTACACTCCTGGTCCCTTTTTCAGATGATGAACTGGCAAGCAAAGGCAGTGCCACATATCAGGGTAGCCACGGAATGGGTACATGTATGGTGTATTGCAGTCCTGTTGAGCACCTAATGCTCCGCTGCACCATGTACTGCACAGCAGCTCTGCAATGAGTAGTGTAGATCATAGGAGAGTGCAAGATGGCTCTCTTCTTCCAGTGATATAATTAGATCCATTGCTCATCTGTCATACCAAAGTGCTGCAGCAAGACACTCGGCCATCTGTGACACCGCTCTGGCTGCTCCTCAATCAGGAACATGGACATGTCTGCATGTTTCTGTGTGCCCTGGTAGCAGGAGCTCAGACCTCTGGCTTAGGGCTACATCACTTTGGCTCCTACCCACTCATCATCAGAAATGCTGTCTCCGATTCTAACAGCAACAAGGGGCAGAGACAGCAAGTGTAAAGCTTTACAGAAGCATCTTCTTCTCTGGATATCTCATTCTTTTTCCTACATCTTTTGTGTCCTGTCGTCTCTTTCAGTGTGCTTTTCTTGCTCTGGATGCTCCCTGGGGGCATGGATCTGTCATTATTACTTAGCTTCCCCTGTGCCATCTAGAGCTGTAATAAATCCTGAAGAAGGTCACTGTCATCAGCATATTGCAGTACAAGCATCACAGAAAAATGGGGTCTGTCCCTATAGGGAGGAAAAATCCTGAGGGTCAGAGACAAGAACTCAGCCCTTCTTACCTAGGAAAAGCTTCATTTATCTCTCATGGCAATCATGTGAACTCCCAGGACCAAGGCATTGCATTACCAGAGGTTATGTTTCACTTTGCTGTTTCATAGCACTCCTCTGCCAGGATACAAGGCACTGTGTCCTGTAGAAGGAATGTTTGATCTGAACTTACGATGACTAGACTCCAGAAATTAAAGTGACATATTTTTCAATACTTGTAAATATTCCTGCTCATGTGGGATGAAAAGTGGAACCATAGCAAATGTTCGGAGGCAGATAATCTTAAGAAACAAAAATTAGATCCCCACACATCAGTTAAAATACTTAATTTCAGTCACAGGCTGCTTATCTGTGGGTTTTATTTATAATTCATGACTGTACCAAAAGCCTTTGTGACATTAGTGATGGCACAGCAAGGTTCTGGATTATGGCCATGACCTGCTTTCTGAAGCTGTCTGGTTAAAAATGTACCTGACAGTGGTGGAGAAGCTGAGGACAGTTGTTTCCCTTCCCTGCACACAGAGCTGGAGAGTGGTGCCTCCCATTGCTTGGTGTCAGATAAAGCCAGCTGAGATGAGTGCCAGGGGGTGTTTCCCATAAAGTCACATCATGAAAGTGCCTTAAGATTTTTTAGCTGCTTCCAGCCTTTCCAGCCGCTGATGCAGGCAGAGCGACTGCAGCTGAGAGTTGCAGCAATCACTGATTGCAAAAGGGGAGCTGAGAGTATGTGACACCTCCATCCTCGTATCCTCCAGCACCATTCTTTCCCTTAGGGTATCTGGACTATCATCAGTTCTCCCTTCAGAAACAGTAGCCTCTGCTAGTCTTGATAATATTTCAGTCATCTCTCTCCACACAAAACGTGCAGCAAGCATTCTTCAGTTGCACTCACTTGAAGTGCTCTAAAATCATTTGAGCAAGGTGTTTCCAGCAACAGCAAGCAGAGAGATCCCACGGTTATCAGGCCTTTTTGCAGGCAGATGGAAGATGGATGCACTGCTGAACTCCTGTGTGTTGTGTTCAGCCACATCAGCTGGAAAAGTTGAGCCATGTCTGAGCTAGATGAGGCTCTCCTGTCTCTTATGTGTCATTGAAATAATGTCTTCAGCTGATGCCTTGCCATTGGAGACAAAATTAATAGTATCAAATGTCTCCAGAAAGGATCGTTCTTAAGGAAGAAACTCCATGTTTTCACCCTGGGTGGTATGTCCAAAGACCTCATTTTCTCATACTAAGACCTCGTTTTCATATGCTGGCTTGTGAGTGAAGAGGTTGTTAACGTGCTCAGCCCCAGGCTCTATCTCTTCTCTTGGAGAGGTGAAGCATTGCCCTCTCTAGGGGAGAAGAACCGATAGAAAAGGGGAAAGAAACTGTCAGGGGTCTTGTAAAAACTTGTCATGCTTGTCAGCCTTCAGCTGGATCTCCTCAGTGCTCTCCTCCACCTCTCCTTCATGGATCTCAGCTCTCTTTCTGTTCTTGTGTTTTATGTTGTCCAGGGTTTCAGCAGGCCATCTGGTCTAACACCTCACCAGAGCAAGGCCAGCTTTGAAATTATCTGCACCTTCAAAGATAGATCAGAACATATACAGCCAAGTTGTGAGTATCTTCAATAGTGGAAAATCCACAACTTCTCTGGGCAACCTGATCCAGTGTCTGACCAGCCTGTCTCAGAATTTTTCCCTCTAATATCCAGGGTTATTGGCGTTACACTACCACAGCTCAATATATACATTAGGCTTTTAGTTGGCCCTCTCCTTTCACATCTACAGGTTCAAGGTAGTGATGAATGAATGCCTTTACCTGTGAGTCTCATTTGCTTCACCTCTCTTCTTATTCCCTTGTATTTATGTGTGACTACCTTTAAGCTGGATTAGTTACATTGTCATCACTGTTGGCCATAGCTAGTAAGGGTAGGCCAGTGTTATCCAAAGATGTGGATGGGAGAGGCTGATAAGAGAATCACAGAATTACTCAGACTGCGAGGGACCTCAGGGGTCTCCAACCTCCTGCTCACAGCAGGCCAGCTCTGAGGTCAGACCAGGCTGCTCAGGGCTTCATCCAGTCCAGTCTTGAAAACCTCCACAGTCAGAGACTGCACAACCTCTCTGGGACAACTTCACCTCTGTCTGATTTCTCTGCAACAAGCCACTGTTCAGTACTAGAATATCATCAGACAATGCTTAACCACACACCTATAAGGTTTTGTCAAAGTTTGTTCTTTTGTCTTAGAAAATAATTATTCTGACTATCCCTGTTTTCCACAGTCCACGCCTTCACCTCACTGCCTGGCAGGGATCCCCTGGACACGGGGCAAGGATGCAGAGGCCTCATGGCTGCCCACATATCATCTTCCCTGTGAAGGGGGCAGCCTCTTCCCACTGGTGTCCTCTGCCTCACAGCGGCAGAGGGCTTCATTGTTCAGAGACAGGAGCACGAGAATCCAGGACAGTTTAGGGACATGGTAGCATTGAGACCGGGCTTTGAGGGAAGCGGTGTGGACATAACTGGTTTATGGGGGAAAAATCTGGGGACCTGACTCTCATCCCATCCCTTTCACACCCAGGCACAGGCAGGTGTGTTGCCTGCTGATAACCACGACCACTTCTCTGCACTGCTCATCCCTCTCACCGTCCAGAAACAACAGCAGTGGGCAAAGGGGCAAGACATGTCCCTTGCCCGTTGCTGGAGATTAAAAAGAATGGACTTGGAATTTACTTTTTTTTTAATGTTTTTCAGTGTGTGATATAGAAGTGATGCGAATAAAGCTATTCTTTACCGAAAATTCTGAGCTTTCAGTACTGAAAACAATACAATCTCCAGACAAATATGGAAAATAAAGTCAACATTTTATCTGCAGCCCTCTGTAATTTTAGCTGAGGGAAGATAACGTGATATAATTTTGAATCATTGATTGAAAACTTGTTCACGACAAAGTATCATCACTGTGCTCAATTTTTCCACATTCACTTTTGTGCTGACATAGCTCCAGTGAAATGTTAATCTTGTCTAATCACTAGCACAGAGCAATGAGGAGACCTGTGGGGTTTTTGAGTGTATATATGCAGTACACCAATATTGCTGCATCAGTGGAAAGCCCCAGCAAATGTTTTTCTTGATTAGTATAATTCAGCAGGCTCTTGTTAGAGGTCATAATTAACTACCAGCCAGTGCACAGACAAAGGTTTGTGAGGCTGCTGCTAGACTGGCAATAAATCATTTGTTTGGGAAAAGTATGGCTGCAATGGAGAAAAGGTGACATGGTGTGTAACCAAAACATTACCAGAAAAATTGTTCTAGAGCTCATGTAATAGCTTACTAGACAAAGTCCTGTAGACAGACAATGAAATGTATGTGCCAAAATCAATTAGGACCTTATGAAAATTTAATCAAAGTTTATGGTAAATAATTTCAGCCTAGATAAAGCTACATTTCATTAATTTTTTATTGTTACTCATTTAAACTGAAGTGATTACTGCACAGAGCAGAAATTTTGTTGTCATAAATTAATCTAAGTACAGTCCAGGGATCAGTTTGGGGTAAATTCTTCGCTTAGCATTAGGATTCCTGCTCCTGCTCCAAGAAGCAGTTAATTTTAACAAATCCCTTCCAGTCTAATGTGTGTATTGCCCTTAGAGTAGGGACTGAACCTCAGGTCTCTTCCTGTACAAGCAAGTGACAAATCCCAGGCTAAACCATTAGATTTCGGATTAGCAAATCCCTCATTCCTCTCTGAAGCACAGAATAAGTTTAGCTGAAGGACTGGAGGGTTGCATTCTCCCTGGCTGCCCTGTACCGTGGCAGCTTGGGTGCTCTCTCCATGCCGAGGATGAGGAAGGCTGCAGAGTCTTCCACGTATTCCCTTCTTTATGCATCAGTGACTGTTCTCTCTTCCTCAGACACCAGTGTGAAAACCTGAATGTACCCAGGCATCTTTTCTGCATGAATACAGCAAAACTTAGGAGTGACTCAGGTTTCCAGATGGTGGAGTCCATAAAAGATCCTTAGGCTTTTTTGAAACCAAGAAGGCCTGTTATCTCGGTATAAACAAGATAGTCATTGTATTGCTCATATCTGTGAATTCCTGTGCTACCTATGGACTGACATGCCTAAATTTATTTTTACCTGGAAGGATTCAAAGACCTGACATGTGTGCAGGTGACATATGTGACATGTGTCTGTGCATAGCCTGCAATATTTGCTTCAGCTGCAAGAGTATTGGTTTTAACATGCAGTTGGGGGCTGGAGGTTGTGGAAAGTAATTCTAGAAAGCATTCAGGGAGGTCAGAATGCACGAATTGCTCAGCATTTTGTGAGAGAAAGGGTTAATGAAATTCTTGGCAGTGTAAAGAGGGAAGCAATGATTAAGGGTGAAAAGGTGGCTTTTACCTTTATTTAAAAAATTGACCAGACTAGGCCTAGGGTAATATGCAGTTCTGGCATACTTGTATTAAAAGAATCATGAAAAGTTGCCAAGAGCACAAAAATGGCCTAAAAAAAATGTGGAAATTGGAGGAAATACAGTTCCTGGGGAGATGTAAGGAGCACCATCACTAACTTATCAAAGAAGAGTTCAAGGTGACCTCGAGAGGAAAATTAACTGGGAATGGAAGTGTTCTTTAATTCACTTGATAATTATGGACAAAGGCATAAGAAGAAGTGATGGCTCAAAGCAAGGCTAGACAAATTTAAATGAGAAAAAACTGTGCCGATATATTTTAAGGAGGTTGTAAACTATTGAAGCAAACTAGGGAAGAAAATGGTTGGTTCTGCATCTCCTGATGCATCTGAATGCCTTTCTGAAGTTTGCCTAAATCAAACACAAATGATCCAACTCAGCACAGAGATAACTGCGTGAAATTAAGTGGTCAGTTTTCTGGCTGTTTTTTAGTCCTGAGGCTCTAGATTTTATCTTTTTATTAGGTATAGATGATGTAATTTTACTTTTTAAGTGTAAAGCTTATCAGTATGCTGGCTAAGCATTCATTGGGTCTGTGAACATAATCAAACAATTGGGTATTGACATGGCAGGTAGTGGCTTGATTAGAAATGCAAAATATCAGAACATCTGTGTGATTAATGAAGCAACTGAGACACAGTGATTTCATATTAGTGGGGCAGGTGTTTGGTCTAAGAGAGCAAGTGGAGTGTCAATTCAAAGAGAGTACAATCAATGACATTGCTGGAGCTCCTTCCAGTACAAAGAGATGCAGGAACATGCTCCCACTAGTAAAGGTCAGATTGATTCAATGGCTGTCATAATTTCCTGCAAATAAAACACCTACTTACAAAAAATAAACAAGTGCTAAATTTTCACGCAGTATGAATGAGTACTCCAACAAATATCAGTGCCTCAGTTGTCTAGGCAGCTAACTGATTATATTTATGTTTATAAAAATTACTACAAAAATCTGAGAAATCAGCACATTTTGCACTGATCTCCCTCCTTCCAGCCTTGTCACATGCTTGGGACTTTTCAACAACAGCTCCACCGCAGCTGTTCAGTGCTAAATGTCTGAACCAGGGGAACTGCCTCCTTCCAGATGCCCAGGTTGGGAGGGCATCCTGTCCCTGCCCGCATCAAAGCAAGCCTCGGGCGTGTGACCGCCAGGGAACACATTTGAGTTTCCCCAAAACTCCCCCTATTCTGTGCAACTCAAGCTGCCCTATGAGAAGCACAGCACGCCAGCAAAACCACCCAAACCCAAGATCTGTCCTTTCACCCATGGACCAGAGGAAACAACAAGGGTGGGATGGGACAGGCCACCTTCTGCCCAGGAAAAGAAGATCTGTGTTAATCTTAAATAGAGTTGACAACCTGTCTCCAATTAGATCTTTTGATCCATTGCTCCTTTGGGAGTGAACTAAATTGTACCATCAAAGGCAGCTATAATTTTGCATGCGAGGGTTTATGCTAATCCAATCATAAGTAAATTCAGATGAGCTTTCCTGGGAATTTAAATAGATGAACCCCTATTCATATCTGTGGGAGCAGAACCACCATTTCAGATCTTCTTATACGCACTGACTGGATGATATCCAACAGTATCTTGCTGCTTTCAGACATTGCCTCGGTGCTATTTATGGCACGTTGATATCATATCGCACCATGGGGGTGCCACCCTACCTATTGCCACACTTGCAACGTAAAATATCATGCAGGGGAATTAATATGCAGGAAGTCCAGGCAATGGACTCCCATTGACATATAGCACATATTTGTCCTTCTGCCAGTGAAAAGCTTTGCACAGGGTTTTAACTTCCACTGGGCTGATGATGAATGGCTCTGTGAATTTGGTTTGGTCCCGTCCGTTCCTCAGTGCTGATAAAGGTGAAGAGAAGCAAAGGGAGCAAACTAAAACCTTTCTCGTCAAGGGATTTGGTTAACCACATCCATCTGGAACACTTATTATCAGAGAGAATAACAAGAAAACCACAGGAAGGTATTAGCAAATTTCTTTACTCCCATTCCCCCAAGAGAAAGCCCTTTCTGCACATCCATCTTGCATTTCAACTTCCCTTTTCATCTTCTTTTCTGAATTGCTCTGGATGACACAACTTAGTTGTGTCCTCTCCTGTTCCCTGAAGTTCTTAATGAATGTTTGATGAATAATCTCCATTTCTCTCCTTCAAACCAACCTGAGAATCTCCCTCCTTACCATGAGTCCACTTCAACAACACCTCACCTGCCCTATATTTTCAGTCCCTTCTTGGCATCCCATGGGGCAGTTATCACCCCCATATCTAAGAATAACATTTCTTGCAGTATCTTTTCATTATTTTGAAAAAGGTCAGGCTGCCTCCCAGCACCAGCTCCTTCAGCTGCATCTCAGCGTCCCAGTGCTTCTCTCACTTCTCTGCATAGTGAACCAGGGTTCCAGCAGCTCTGGAACAGGGGCATCTGACCTGTTTGTTGCTTTCTTGAGCCTCAAGGCAAAGTCAACACTTGGGTTTTTCTTTGGTATCCCAGGTGAGGGTCTCGGTGTGCTGAAAGTCTTCGAAAAAGGGGACGTTTGTTCTGATGACACCACCCTTTTTGGGAATGAGGATTTATCCTCAGTCCTGATGAGTTTCCTCTACAAGTTGTTCTCCTTGATTGTACAGATTTCCTGGAAATGGAACAGGGAAAACCTACAAGGCAGCACTGAAGAAATGTCCTTGTTTGTATCATCAGACCTGCATTCCCATGATGTCCCATACTGTACCAGAACAGGGACATACTTGATGCAGTCTCATTGGGCTCCATCTTGTTCTCAAGCTGTTCCAGCTGAGTCCCTCCCCAGCAGTGCAGCTCTACAGCTACATTTTGCAAGTGTGGTTTGAACGGTTAAAGCAGACAAATGGACGTCCAGGTATATGCCTCATGCTCCTGCCTTTTTCTCTTGTGTCCCCACCTCTCCTTTCCATCTGCTCTCAGGTGAGGGAAGCCAGTGCCCCATGAGAATTTCTTAATATTTGCAGAATACTTTGGGAACTCTGAATGAGAGGATCTCTAAACAGAGGCACAGGCTGACGTCAAGCCAAAAAGGATGAACTGAAAGAATCAAAGCCTGGAAAAGGCTTGCTTGGACATTTACTTCCCTTATGAATGTTCAGGAATACTACAGCATCCCAAAGTACTTCAGGATCACTGTGAGGGAGGAAATCTGAAGCCTCAGAGATATGACACTGTCAAAAAAAGTTGTTTTTTTTTTTTCCTTTTTCTTTTAGGTGCAAGCAGATGAAAGGGTGTCTGTGATTGCAAATAGGTGCAAACCATGGTTTCTGGATCTATGGCCAATGTTGAAATATTAGTGGGATGCTAAAGCTTCTGCAAATACTGCCACAGTATTATTGCACAAATAATTACCCTTTTCATCTGCATGAGGCTTGGAAAAAATTGTTTTCTGTTAAAATCAGTATGTGGTATGCAAATGTATTCGTGTGCTCTGCTTGTATTATCATAGGCTTACTAGGTTTAGTCCTGGAGTGACCAATGGACATGTTTGTAGAAGGACACTGAAGACACGGGCAGCTGATCTGCCAGTAGAGAACAAGGAAAATCTGATTAAGCAATTAAAATAAATGCATTGTGTCTGCAAAGGAGCTCTGTTGGCACATTGCCTCTGCAGAGCCCTCTGGCAGCTCCCAGGCTGACTTGGTTTGACTGTCCAGCTGCGAGGCCAAATGGGTACGTGGTACTTGGCCCACAGCTCTGGTCTCTTCTGGTCTGCAAACTTGAGGTCCTGTGGCTCCCCAGGCTGGCAGACCCAATGCAGTTTGCAGCTTAGTCACTGTCTGCTCTGCTGCTTTGCCACGCAGGACAGACTCTCAAGCCATGACTGCACTGATAGGAAGGCAATCAAGTCAAGCAACCTTTCCTAAGAGGAATTTCACAGAGTAATTTGCCGTGGTCTCCCAGGGGTCCGGGCCACGAGGTGTGCAGCATTGCCATTGCCTAGGTTCATGTGGAGTTGAGCTGCAGCAGAGCCCTTGCATTGTCCAGGCAACAGCCCAAAGGCTGAGACAGCCTCATCCAGCACTTGCTTCAACAGAAGCATTTGGCCTCCCTACACAAGCAGCTTTTGCTAACAGTGCTGTTTGTTCTCCTGAGAGACAGAGGCCTTCTCCTCATAACTGTATATGAACATACAGCAAAGTGTAAATTTTGTAAGCAACTGAAAAACAATTCTTATAACGGAAAGTGTCTGGCAGCTTTATCAACAGCTGCTCCTGTGCCCCCAGCAGTGCATGCACGCAGCCTGCCACGTTAGGGACACTACAGTGGTGTGTGAATTAGGAACAGAATGTGGCAGACGCATTCGACCATGCACGTATACAGCATACAGGAGAGGTAATTATATTAGTTACGGGATGAACACACTTCTCAGAACGTGTAGAATGTCTGTGTTCAGTACAGCATATACACAGCATTCACCGAAAATGAGACCTGTTGATCTTCTAGTGGGACACCAGTACGAATCGTGTGTTTCCTTCAACTTCTGGAAGATGTGGACGGGTTTTTTTAAGCTACAGTTTAAAAATTCCCTGAAATGGATTCAACATACTTCAAAAGTCTCAAGTCAGTGTAACAGGGATCACTGAAGCTTTCCCAGGCTCTGTCAGTATTAGCAACATGAGGACTCTGAGGGGATTTCACTTGTAACACTTCCAGATAAATCTGGAAATTCTCGCATGGTATTAGTTGTGCAGAACAAGTGTAGTTGGGATGGTTATGAGCTTCATAAGAGGGAGTCATTGGTAGACTTTAGAAAGAAAATTGGTTTACCTATTGTATAAAATTAATAATCATAGAATCATAGAATCATTAAGGTTGGAAAAGACCTCAAGGATCATCAAGTCCAACCATCAACCCACACCACCTAACTCACTAAACTATGTCCCTAAGCACCACATCTACACATATGTCAGATGTGATTGCCAAATGAAGTGTAAAAGTAAATGCTATATCCTTGACAAATGTAGTCATCCATGTCAAGTTTAGACCTCTTCTTCCTAAATCTTGATTGTGCAGATTATCTGTAATTTGCGACAATAGTCTAGATTTCCAACTGAGTAGTTTTCATTTATTTTATTAGGAAGACTTGATGAGGAAGGTTACTTGTGCAGGGGGCTGAGGGATCTAGCAGATAGGAGTGGACAAGGTGACAGCAAATGGCTCTCATCAGAAAGGACCAGGAAACAAATGAGATACAGTAGCTTGCATGCTGGACTCCATGAAATATGAGAGTAAGTGGAGCCATATGCAATGGCAAGGATCTGGGTTGGAAAACAAGTCAGTTACTGGAGTTAGCAAATGAGAAAGGCATCTCTGCAAGTCAAGGTAAGAAAAGGGAGGAATAAGCTTCTTTCAACAAAACTCTTACTTTGAGGTGTGTGATGATGGGGCAGACAGACAGTGAAAATATCTTAATGCAAATTAGGTTGAAAGTCAATTGGAAAAGTCCTGTTGACTGCACGAAAAACTGTTAATTTTTTTAAGTTTCAGTAGGAAAACTAGGCAGGAGGCGGACAGTAATTAATGTAAATTGAGAGGAAAAGCCCAGGAAATCAAATGTTAACAGCCTCCACAATGAAACAAAATGAGTTAATCATAATTATCATTATTACGATGTGTATCAGGGAATTATTAATCATTAGTTAATTGTCAACAATGCCATCCTAACTTTCTCTTAGTTCATTTGCATGTTTTCTGCCTCTTATTTGGTCTCATTAGTTTGAAGAGATGCTGTCAACTTGAAATCCAAGTTTAAAAAAAAAATAAAATTAAAAGCTGTGGCTCTTCCCCTTCTGCCAGATATGGTTTGCAGTTATGTACTGCTATTTTAAAAATGTTTTTTCTTCCCCGTGTACAAAAGTTGTGATAGGAAAACAAACTACTGTGGAACAGTCAAAGTCATTAAAAAAAATGCCACCAAAGATTCAAAGTAAACAAACTGGAAAATCTATTTCTTTCTGGCCTCTTCCAGGACTCAAAATCTAGACACCCCAAGTGAATACAGTACCTGATCAGAGATGTTCTTTCAGATAAATGTCATGCAGAGTTGCATAAAAGAATCAAAGCTTCAGCTATGTCTCTCATGTTTCCTAAGAGAGCTGCACTTTACAGGAAAAGTTATCTAAGTTTCTTGTCAGTGGGGAAGTGACCCTGGATAAATGCAGGGATTGCTGTAGCAGAAACCTTGTGTTGAATTTAAAGTGAAAACTGAACCTTCCTTAAGATTATGTTATGATTCGAGGGAATGATGCTACCGGCAATCTTTGAACCATTGTTATTTCTTATTTTAGAGATGGGCCCATTATGTACAAGTCATGCGTAATTTGACTTATGCTCTGTCTGTTATTTGTGTTTGTCATCCTTTACACTTGGTCACAGTTTTCATTATTTATATTGTTGTAATGTCCTTTTTATATATGTACTTTATTTACCCTGTGGAGACAGAATAAACTTTTTTAAAGCTTTGTTCAATTTTCTAAGACCATTCTGCAGTGGAGGAATAGTTGTGGGTAAACCCACAATCCAAGTTGTCCAAGGTTAAAAACGCAAATAAATTCAACCTGTATATAGCATTAAATGTTTACAAATGCCATCAACAATACTATAAGACTTGAGGCTAGAGGTTGTATCCTTTTATTAAATGAGCTACTAGGCTTGGAAAAATTATATTGGTCTCTCTAATAAAAAATATTTATTTTACCCACATAGTAGATTTTTTGTGAAGCTGTGGGAAGCCACCGATGCCATCAGGCCTGAGATGAGCACTGACATGGTGATACCAGGATGCTCAATCTGTCTGCCCCTGTCTGTCTGTCCCCTTGCTGGTCAGGGAACGAACCCAACTGCTTACATCCCACACCCCCGTCTGTGGATGCAGCCCAACCTTCATGACACAGTCAGGACAGTGGGTTTGGGTGGCTGTCCTGCTCCAGCCACCATCAGCAAACACAGGGCTGAGCAGCATGTCCCCCAGAAAGCAATCATCATAGTATTTGCACATCTCATCACTCCTTTCCTAGTTCTTATCCCTCCTTTTTGTCACTGTTACCTCCCTTCCCAGACCCCAGCTTCCTTCCAGTTACATGACTTGCTTCTGAAGCCCTTTCCTCCCCTGGTACCAGTTGTGCCACATCCATACCCAAACTTGGTATTTTTTATTCGTTTACCTGCGTAATCTTGGCCTTGCATGGCATTCTCTGCATCTTTAGTAAAAGGTTTTAAAGTTTCTTTTGATGATGTTGGACCTGGAATTAAGGATTTCCTTCATGTCACACATTAGCAGGGCCACAGGGACAGTTAGCACAGATGGGTGATGTTGGGCGCATGAGAGGCAGGAACAAGAAAGGCATAACAGGAAAGAAGAGAAATGAAAAATATCTCTGCAGGATGGTTTGGAAGGTGGGACACCAGATGAAGATGCTGGGAACCTTTGGGAGGAGATCATCAGTCCCAGATCCAAAACTGGAGCTGAAAGAGGCTGTCTGGAGTGGCTAGCTTGCTCCATGCCAGGCCATCTCCCCCCTGCTTGTCTGGACCATACAGAATGAACACCTGCAGGAGAAGGCCCAGGGACCCTCAGGGCCAGTGCAGCCCTTTCATCAGGGGTGCCGCACTTCCCATGGCCAATGTATGCCAGGGCCTGTGGGACAACACAGCCTTCTATACCACATTTGGGGTGCTGGGATGAGTGAAGAGTCTTCTAATAGCCAAAAGGGTAGGGGCTCCACAGCCATATATACATGAAGGGTTGGCCTCTCTGATACCCCTCCATGATCAAGATCTCCCTTTCCCTGACTGATAAACTGACTTACTGCCCAGGCACTGTCTGCTCACATCCAGCTTCCTAAATGGCTGTGTTCTGAGACAGACTTTGTAACTGGTACATGGATGCCTGGGCTGGTTCCCTGGAGGGAAGATGTCAGCAGGATCTAGCAAGAGATACTGGTAAGTCTTCCCCAGTCTGGGCCCATCCCCAGTGACACTGCAGACCAGCAACAGCTCTAGGCTCAGCTTGCAGGAAAAGGAAGCTCTACCAAGTGCACGTAGATGTCCCACAGCACAGCTGTGCCTTCTGTCTCTTCACCCAACCTTTAGACCTGCATGAAGCCCTGCCCCAGAGGTAGGTTTTGTGTCAGACCAGAGCTGTGCTCTCACCACCTGCTCTGTCCTGCGCTGCTTTTGAGGCAACGCAAAGAGCAGTGAAGGGTCCAGGAGCACCTGCTGGTTTAGTCCACCCCAGAGACAAGGTCAGGCATGAGTTAATCTAAATGTGGATGTAATGCACTAACAGGAGAAGAAACAATGTCTCTGTTCAGATACACCAAAAACACTTGTCAGGACCATGGGAAGCATTCAGTCTTTCTTTTGGGAGACTCAAAAAGGCAGTCAAATGTCCTGAAGCTTTTGTGGCTTCTACCACAGCTGCAAGTTTGTATTTCAAGTGGTTGGGTGGGTGCTTCCCTTGGGACTATGACAAGGTATCTGTGAGCACTGCAGGAGGAATGGGTCCTGCAAACCGTGGAGGCAGTAGATAACAGTATGTCTGCAATCTGTAAACCATCTGAGAGAGTAAATATATATATTCTTAAAAACCACTTACTTCACAGATGGTGAAGATCTATAATAATAAAAAGCACCAACAACAAGCCCAGGGATCACAGAGAGGTACTAAAGAGGTACATCTCTGAGATCAGCTATTTCTCATCTTTGAGAAATCAGCTACAGTTTAAATGAAAGCGTACATATAAGAGAGATAAAGTAGGCAGAAGTTACATATGTGCAAACACACCATGTTTCTATTCTGCCTTCTGGATAGGAGTGTCCTGAACTTCGGTATGTGCCAAACCTGTGGCTCTGTGAAAATCCTTTGTCACTGAGTTTCATAGCACTGAGACTCTCTTGTAAGGACTCCAGGCTGCCTCATCACCCCAAACTCCCCGTGATGCAGCTGCAAAGGGACTGGGACACCTGGAAAGAATTAGGCAAAACACAGAGTGTAGGATCCAACCAATCAGGACTACATCTGCCCTGCAGAGAACTTAAAGATTTCCACTGGTCGTACCAGCTGGTGACCCTAACGCTGGTCAGCAGGGAAGGTCTGCAGCCCTGTGCTGAGCCCAGGGCCACTCTCAGGCTGGCAGCAGCGTTTGGAGGTGAGCAGCACTCCCATCTCACTCCCAATTCCCAGCTCCAGCTGAAGCCTCTGGGCCTCTGATTCAACGGTGTCTTGTAAACAACACCCCAAGCCTCAAGGGCTTTCACATTTCTGAAGCCTTTGTATTCAAGAAGGATGCTCTTCATCCCCTCTGTGGCTGGGAGGAGCAGCTGGCTGTCCTCTAGGTCATGAAAGTCTGTCAATCCCACTTACGTGCTATGGGAGAAGGGCTGCTGGCTGGCGAGCGCCAGGCTGCAGAGCTGCAGAAAGTGCTGCTCCAGCGTCTCTTGGGTTTGCTAAGCAGCTGCCATAATCTGTTGTGCTTTGAGAGGAATTAAATACTTACACAAGTTTGTTTTGTAAACGGAGAGATTCAAAAGTGTCAGGCTTTGATCCAGCTGTGAGAGTAGCCTCAAGGGCTGGATGTTTATTGGAGCTGCTCTCGGAGGTGTCGTGTCAAACCCTGCTCCCAGGGTCACACCAGGCAGCATGGGAGCCTACCACACACCCACCATGGGAAACACGAACGTAAGCAAACCTCCTGGCTGTCTGAGGAGCTACTATCTGCTCTCCACATTTTATCCTGATTACTGGTTCGTTCATTTGCACTTGCAAACTTCCTTGAAATTCTTATGGAAGAGAGGATTGCATTAGGAAGGGTAAAGCCTTTCAGAGAATGTAGGGATCCTCTTAGTTTTGCAGATGAGAACATTTCCCTCATTTTCAAAATATTTTGCAGTTTTATCCAGGCTTTTGATTTCTGGTCACCATTAGAAAATGAAGTGCCAAAAAACTATAACAATAGCATTTTTGTCTGTTTCTACTTCATCAAACGGTGGCAATTCAAGGGAGAAGGGGAGAAGGGGAGAATTCAAGGAATTCAGGGGAGAGCTTGTTCCCACAAGCCTTCTACTGTTGTGAAGCCCAGGATTTTGCAAACTGTACTGAGGATATTGAGGAATTTTGTGAGAGCGCGTGTTGAACCTTTTAGTTTTGTCTGTTGACATCCCCAAAAATGGCTTGCTTGGTCTAAGTCTGCATTGTATTTGATTCACCAGATCCCTGAAATGTCTCTGTCTTTGCTTAAATCTCCAGCCGAACACCATTCACATGAATGCAGAACTGCTGAATTTGATCTCAGCGTGTATCAGCTTTCAAAAACAGAGACACTTGGGAAACAAGATTTTAATTTAAAAAATAACTTAGCAATTTCTCCAGCTTTCCCAAGAACATCTTGCTTCTGGAGGATTCACCATCCCTGTTCTCTGCATCGTATAACCAAGCTCTGCCTAAGAAGGATTAGAGATGTATGAAAAGCAGCATCAGTAGCCTTTCTGTACGGTCAAACCAGCATCACAACATGCCAGCTATGTGAAATACGGGAGGAGAAGGGACTTTTGGATTCATCAGGCTCCATCCCTTGATATCACATGCCACCACATTATATAATCCTCTTCTTAAAAATACTGAATTGTATCTTAAAAGTAACTTCATTTTTTTTGCTCACACTGTTCCTGTTGAAAAGCTGTTGCCAGGACAGCATTCTTATGGGTGGAAATGGTTTAATTTTCTGCTGAAGTCTACTCCTGGCTATAGTCCTTTGCTCTTCTGCTGCACTGCCCTGCATCTTTTCTCCTGGTAGACAGCTACCCCCTGATGTTACACGTAAATCAAAACTGTTTCTCTTTTCAGTCTTTACTTTCCTGGGTTACACAAGCAAATTCTTCCTGTCATCTCTTGTATGATCGTCTCTGCATTCCCCACTTCTCCTAGGTGTATAACCTGGACTTAGGCCAGGCTGAATTTCTTGAACATGAAAACCAATATGCACATAGGAAACAAAGTGCATAAGTCTTTTACAATGGTGTAACTATTTGTCATTGGTAATTATGCTATATTGTCCCTCTGGATGAGGTTTTAGCACTACAAAGGCAATCTTCTTGTAGAGGAATAGCATCTGTTACACCAACACAGTTGTGTACATGCTAAGGAGTCTAAAACTGCAACGTGCCTGGTTTTACCTTTATTTCTTTGCTGTTAGAGCCTACTTTAGAGAGACTGTGTACCAGGTTCACGTGTCCAGGTTTTCTATATCCTCTTTTGAGGTATCTAAAAGACATGTAGACGTGGTGTATAGGGATATGGTTTAGTGGTGGACTTGACAGTGTTATGTTAACAGTTGTACTCAATGGTCTGAAAGGTCTTTTCCAACCTAAATTATTCTATGATTCTATTCAAAAGCCCAAGGGGTTCAAGCATCTGGGGGTCTTACCTACTGGGCCCTTGGAGAGAAGTACATTTACCTGGAGATAGGATGTTGAAGATAGGCAATATGATTTCTTCTGAGGAAGGAATTGGCTCAGGAAAAAGCCTGGAGACTGCTGTAAACGATGTGCTTGACTTTGGAGGAACTGGCCAGATGTAATTCACCTGTGGGGATAGGAAACATAGCAGTCCGAGCAGACAAACTTGAATTTGCTCTCTTCAGTGGTCTATCTTTATATTTTTAAGACAGTGGTATGTAGCTCATTTTTTCAGTGTGTATTTTTGTGGCCAACCTAAAACCACAGAGGAAGTTTTATTTCCGATGAAGGCAGTGGGTTAAATATTGTCACTGCAGGCAGCTATAAAGAGATATTTTGGTTTTATACTTGCTGTATGCTCAGATGATATGCAGAGAGAATTATAATATTTTACATGTAACTGAGATACCTCTTTCCCATCATTGCTGTCCACATCAAACTATTGCTGCCTATACTCTCCTGCTTCTCTGTTCCTGGTGGCCTTCCGAATTATAATCTACTGTGTTCACTAAGAGTCCATTAAAATCGATGGACCATTAAAGCCTGCCCGGTAAATCTGGCAACAGTCAACAGATTAAATTCAAGGTCCAGCCAAACATATTAGAATCTGTTTCTTGCTGACCACAGCTACTCTGACTGAGACTTGTGTCTGGAAATGAAATACCGTAATCTCTCTGGCTGTCAGCTAGCCTGCTGTTATTTGTGCTAAGGCTTCCCCTGCTGTGAAGATAGCTATATTTACAGTGGTTATTTATGCAGCAGTGTATTATGTTTAGCTATTAATCATATGGTGACATACTCTTTTTCATTTGGTTAACTGTAAGAGAACACCTTGTGTATAAAGCCCAACCTTCCATTCATCTTCTGTTCCAACTTGAATTGCCTGGTCTTGATACAACAAAATTAAGTTTTAGAATTTTAAACAATTTCCTCATAACAAAGTCTCTTCTGATGGAAAAGGCAAATGAAAATAATATTTCTTGCTGTTTACTATGTACACCCCATATAGCCCAGCATCCACGTACTCTTGTACCTCACAGGTAATTCATGGGAATTAGTTCTCCTGACATGAGTAGGACTGTTCCAGGGGTTAAGTTATGCACCTTCAGAGGCATTTGTAAGATCTCAGCCACAGGTGATAATCACTGCTATGTCATTTTCACATTTTCTTAAAGACACTTTACTTTTCTTACAAACTAAGCTTCCTGGGTATAAGTAGAATTTCTTGCAACCTCACAAATGCAGTTCAAGCTGTCTAAAAGCAAAGCATCCAGTCAAGTAAGTTGACTAGTGTTTCCAGAAGACAGAGAAAAGAGATAAGCCTGTCTAAATGGCAAACCATTCTGGCTTCCGGAGCAAAAGCTCCTTCTGGAAATGCTGTATGACTTACTCTAGGCAGCTAGCATTTTGAGGATGAAAGCAAGTGGAAGGAATTCCCTTCTGTCTCACAGATGAATATTATTTCAGAAAATAGCAACCTGCTACATAAGACAAAAAATAACACTGTAGAGGGCTTGTTTCATTTTTATAGGACAAACTAACTCTTCAGTAGATTTTTTTTTTTTTTCCATTTTACGTGAGCCTATTTTTGGTTCCCTCACCACTGGAGAAAACTGACTAGATGGGGATAGGGTCATAATGCTTTTTCAATTTTAACCCAGAACTACTTATTCACCTAAAAAAAAAAGAAAATTATCTCAAACTGATTGTTATGCATTTCATTGAAAAGTAATACATATGGAAGTGTGGGATAGAATAGAGATAAATATGAATAAGTAGCAGCATAATAGAGCCATAGCATAGCTTACAATATGATTAGAAGCAACATCTGGTCATTTCCAAAAAGCTATTTCATAAATTAATTGCACAGGCTTTTGGGTACAAAATCTTGTTGCTGTTTGGCAAAGATGTAGGTATAGCCTTATTTTATTACTCAGAGCTTACCTAAAGTAATTAAAGTAGACTATAAAATCAACTATCTGAACTCATGTTCAGTTAGATGGGAGCAAACACATGAAATTGATAGTCACTTTTTCCAAGCAATTTGCAGGCTGGAACTAATTAATATAAAAATGATTACAAGAAATATACTGTAGTATTAACCTCTAGCTTAGATTTGTTCAGGAGGCTAATAAGTTATTATTAACTTCAGATAAGTTAACTGCTATTGTAATTTTTATGGTGACACAAATATGGCACTTTTTCTCAGTTTAGTCATCTTCATTCCAGTCTTTTATCCACACCCATCAGTGGGTCTCAACTGAGCAACATGCATTTTGCATCTAACAATAGCTATTTAATAAAGCATTCATTAGCATGCAGCTGCTGGCTGTTGTTCAATGTCTGCACCCTGAGGTATGGTGAAGGCCTTCATCTGTCTTTGGCTTCCACAGGACTTATAGATGTTCCATTATATGGCTGATTGATCTGTAAAAGGGACACTACTTCACCTGCAGTGCGTATAGCATCCTGACCAGTCTTGTAATGTCAGTTAAATTTCTGTCATTTGGGTTTGTGAGGGTTTGTGTGTGGAGTCACATATATTTCAATACGTTCCCCAAGAATTTCAACATAATTTGTTCCAGGATAAATTGCATTATTTTATTTGATTTTTTTTTTTTCTTCCTAGAAGTGTATACGGAGCTGCATTTGACATTTGCATTTTGTTTTTTCAGTGTGAAGTTGTAAATTAGTCCCAGATGCTGTGCAGTTTGGGCATGGAAACTCATGAACTTCTGTAAAACTTTTGATGTTTTCTGTCTGTGATAGAAAGACTGTAAGAAATCTACCCACAAAGAAGATGTTCAAAAGCTGAAGCTGCACCAGCTTCTTGAGAAGAGCCTAATCATATCTCTAAAAATATGGGCTTGCATCAAACAAACATTTCTTTGCTATAATTTTCCAGATTATCAGCTTTTACACAGGGAGCTCTACCCAGTGGTATTACCAAACACTCACATCTTCTCTCATAACACCCGATGGAGATGCAAGAGAAAATGCTTTTTCACATAAGGTGGAATTTATCACTGTATCATAATGTTGTGGTCAAAACTCTCAAGCTCTGTTGAATCGGTATCAGACATACCTGGGTGTAATGATGACTAATGATAATTTTGGAAATTACTTTTAACCCCATGCCTAGCTTTAGATGCCTAAATAAGGTCTTCCTTACTATCTTCTTCTGAAACAAATTCAAAACACCTTCAGAAAAGGACAGAGGACAATCCAGGGAACTACAAGCCAGTCAGATTCTCTTTCATCCCTGGAAAGATCATGGAGCAAGTCCTCTCAGAGTATGTTTCTGGTTGCAGGAAGGAGAAGAAAGTGACTGGTAGCAGTCAGCATGGTTTTACCAAGGGTCAGTCATGCTTGGCCAACCTGATTGCCTCCTGTGATAAAATGACTGTGTTTCAGGATGAGGGAAGAGCAGTAGGTGTCATTTTCATTGTGTTTAGCAAGGCATTCAAGGTTCTTTCCCATTATGTTCTTGTACCCATGGTGGGATGCTATGGCAGGAATAGGAAAAAGTCGGATGATTTATAATCTGGATGGCCAGTTGGGTTTAGAGGGTATTGGGTAGTGCATAATAACTGGTCTTTACCTGGAGATTGGCAACAAGGTGAACACCATAGTGGTCTGTCCTAGGACCTGTCCCAGGGACCTGTTTAAAATCTGTACAAATGGGTCAGAGGAGGCAAGAGAGTGCTTCAGCATCAGACATCAAATTGAGCCACCACTTGACATGTTCAAGGGCAGGGCTGCCACATGTTCAAAGGCAGGACTCTTATTCCAAGGGACCTGGAGGAATGGGCTGACAAGGACATTATTAAATTCAGCAGTGACAAATGCAAAATCCTTCACCTGGATGGAAGGACCCTCTGCAACAACACCGGCTTGAGACTGCCCAAGGAGCAGCTCTGTGGGAAAGGCCCTGGAGGTTCTGGTGGGCAGCAAGGAGGACATGGGCCAGCAGCAGATCCTGGCAGTAATGATGGCCAATGTCAGCCTGGGCTTTCTGAACAGGAGGAGAAATAGAGATCAAGGGAAGTCATTATTCCCCTCTATTTGGCACTCGTTAGATCACATCTAGATATTGCATCCAGTTTTGTCCCCCCTCAATAGAAAAAAAAAGATGTTGCTAAATGAGTGAGTTCAGATGAGGCCTCCAAAATGACGGGGAACCTGGGCTTGTTCAGCCTGGAGCAGAGTCAGTTTTGGAGGCAACCTAACAGTAGCTCACAGTGCCTACAGAGAGGTCCTTGAGGAGATGGAGTTGTGCTTTTCATAGTCATACAGGGAGAGAGGGTGAGAAACAAAAAGGAGAAGCTGAAACAGGAAAGGTTCAGCCTGGATATGTAGAGAAACTTTTTCCCCATGAGGGCAGTCAGACAGATGTGCAGGTTCTGCAGTCTTTGGAGGTTTTTAAGCCCCGACTGGATGAAGCCCTGAGCAGCCTGGTCTGACCTCAGAGCTGACCTGTTGTGAACAGGACATTGGAGCAGAGACCTCCCGAGGTCCCTTCCAGTCTGAGCTATCCTGTAGTCCTGTGACCTGTCTTCTTTTGAGACAGAACATTGGCCAATGTAGCCTCTGAACTGGTCTGTCAGTCTTTTCAGGCAGACCAACCTCCCACTGCCATGACCATGATCATGGCATGTGGATAACCTTTGACTGTTTCTTTCCTGTGGCTCCACCTTTTTTCATGTTGTGTAAGGCCAAAACCCAAACAGAAACATTGTCAGATGAAAGGCAGAAGGGCCTTTGGGAAAAACAAACAACCACAAAGTCACTCAGGTGAGCTGCTAGGAACAGGCTGGGGTGGCAAGAGGAATACTTGTCCCCAGTGGCCAGGCAAATGTCCCCTGTGCATGTGCTGTCTGCATTGGACAGGTTCCCTAAAGCCAGGTTCCCCCATCCCCACCTGGGAGCTGGGTTTTCATTGGAAATGTTCCTGAGGACATGGTTTAGACTCAGGTCACTATGAATCTTCCATAATCCTCCCTAATACTTCCTTTCAAGTTTTACTGTCACTTTCAGGTGATAGAAAATCCTCACTTAAGGCAAATATTAGAGAGCTCCCCAGAAACTCATGTCATTTAGGTACTTCAGGGTTTTCCTTTTTTTTCTTGTACATCCGTTAGGTATTAACTGAAACAGATCCCATCACCTCCATCAGCTGAGGTCAGGAGTCCCCAGTATCACATTGAGGGCTCTGTAAGGAGTAATTCCTGTTGTTCAGCTGTTATTTAATGTTTTCATTCTTTTTGTGAATATCACATACTCCATTTTCAATGACCGTTTTTTTATTATGATGGCTCAAATCCTTGCTGAAATCAAAAGGCCCACAGCACACTCAGGGGCTTAGAAAGATAAAGGCAGACTACAGCTTTTTTTCTTTTTTTAAAGCCACATATTGTGACGGTGTGCTGTGCACGGCAGTTCACAGTGTGCTGCCTAGTCTCACCTCTTCCTTTAACTTTAGTTACTGCCTCTAATTTCAGTTAGGCAGGAGGTTGGTGACCATCCATGCTCCTTTTGCCTCTTCATTCTCTCTCTTCTATACATACATCCTTCTGCAGCAACAGCCTCTCAGAAAATAAGGGATATGTGTGAATTTATCCCAGTTCTGCCTCTCTGTACGATCACATTGACATTGGGATGGTTGTGCTGGAGTGATGCTGAAACAGGGCTGACTTTGCGCATGTGCTGGCAGTGAAATGCAAAGTGGCTGTTCACACCTGAGCAGATCAGTTGGGTCATTTATGTCCACAGAATCTGCTGAACTGAACTGAAGACCTCATGGACATGAAGATACTTCTTAAGTCAAGTCTTAAGTCAAGAAGTAAAGGCAAAAAGGCTCAGGGCGCAACTTAATAAATTAAAGACATGCAGATTCTTAAATTGTCCTGGCTTTTGGGGAGCTTATTCTGATTCATCACCTTGTGTTTTGTACTTCATGTGGGAAGCGAGAGCAGTTTCACATCTTTATTTGGTGAAGAAATCTTTTTTTCCAGTTACTTTTATTTTACTAATTTGCTGCACTTCTTTTTCTTTTGAGTGTTGTAGAATTTCCCACCAGCTTTCCCTTCTGTTCATATCTAGTTCTTCCCAACTTTCTGAAGAGGATTTGTCCCCTACTCTTTTTATCATTTTCTTTGCTTATAGTTGGAATATCTCAAATTTCTTCTGGTTTATCAGTATCCTCCTGTAGTCAAGCGCTTAGGAGTACATACAGCTGTCCAAATGCAATCTTTCTTAAAGATATCTAAAAAAGAATAATTACTTCTCTGGCCTTGTAAATTATACCCCATAATATAATGCACCCAAAGGCTTTGTCTTCTGCTGCAGAAATCACAATGCGTACTCATATTTAGCATGTTTAATTTGTTATCTACCATCAACTCCAAAATTTATAAGTTATTAGTAACTTTGGAGCTCCCTGAACCCTCTGGGACTTTTCATTTTAGATATAAGCATAAGCCTCATTAATGCCTTTTTAATTTATTCATCACCCTCTAATGTTCTGCTAAATTCCTCTCTACTTTCAAAGTTAGAATTAAATATATGTATGAACCATGTTCATTTTTGACTGAGTAAAGGCTCTCCAGGAGCTGATGAATTTGACATTTAGCTGATGAACAACAGTCAGTCCCTTGCAGCAAGCTCAGTTATCTGTTAGACTATGAGTTTTGGAGGGCGGAAATTATTGGCTGTTTTTCTTTTTCTTTAACGTGATCTTTCACCACAGATGTCAAAGGGTGTTGTGCATCTGATGTCAGTGGACTAATACCAGGAGTTCATGTCATCTTTTAGTTTCAGAAATTAACCTTATTCGCAGTATAGCAGGAGATGCAGTAGGTCCCATGTTTGGAGTCATTAAATCTGCTCTGGCTGCTAATATAAAAGACGTGTTAGTGTTCAACCACAGCTTCTTGGTCTGGGTGGGAAACTTCCATTGACTCTCCAGCTCCTCTGTTAAACCAAAGAGAAGAAGACATAATTCATTTAGGGCTAAAATCTACCCAAGTAATAAAGTCTTAAATAGTTCTCATTTTATTAGGAAGTGCTTCTGCAAGCAGACTGGAAACAGCCCTTAGCTATCGCATGCTGAAGTCAGTGGCTCTGCCCATCAACAGTCGGGGAACAGCCACAGAAACTCTGTAGAAGCACATCTGACTGCATCTTGGATTTCATGGCCAAACTTCACAGGAACCCATTAATCCTCCTTTTGCCCTTGTGTCTGGAGTCCACATTAATCAGGCACCTCCAATGGTGAGGAGGGGTTGGGAAGGATGAGAGATGGGAAGAGCCTTGCCGGCATCCCCCTATGATCTGTCTACAACAGCCGCTGCAGAGAAAGCTGCTGCAACACTGGGGGCTGTGAGCACATGCTGATGTGGGCAGTGGCAGGTTGCAGTGCCCCAGAGGAACGAGTTTCCCCTCCCAGACACAAGGACATGACACCCCGTGGTGAAAGGGGACTATAAAGATGAGAGGTCTGCCATCCCTAGGGATGTAATTTCTGAAGCACTGCAAGAAAGCAATTGTTAGCAATTTTCTGGGAGAGAAACAGCATGTGAGTTATTGATTGATTCTTTTGTCAAGTAATCTGAATACCAACTTTCTATGAGGCCAAAGTGTTAAATATGTATTTCACCATTTTTGAGAACGTCTACATCAAACTGATGATGGGCAGAACTAGGGTCCCCTCACTTCATGTAATATATGGTTCCAAAGTTCAATAGTATTGCCATATAATTCAAATGTTTGCTTCAATCATTATTCATATCTTCTGTTAGTGCTGGAGCTGGAAAATAATAAAAATGCTATTCATAGAATCTCTTAGTCCCCAAATTCCATGAATCTCATTGAATAAATAATTCAACTATTATTATCTGCCTCTTCCCCCTCACTCCTCCTCCCTCTGTCCCCAGGGATTTTCAGATGACTACCTGTAAGGAGGAACAGGCTCAACTGTGGGTGTTGGCCCAAGGTGGAGATGCTACAGCTGTCTTGTATGACCCAGGTGGAGAGTGGCAGTGATCTTCCAAATTTGTTGTGGCAGTAACGGAAGCATGTGCTCTCTAATTTTTTCAGATATTTTTTCAGATAGTTTTACAAGCTCAGGGCTTAATTTTAGACTATTTGTTGTTATTGATATTAAAGCTGAATTCTTCATCCCTTCCAGTGATGGATGCTTTGGGACAGGGCTGCACCCTGTAGCCCCAGGTGGAAGTGTCTTGGAGTTTTGGGCTTCATGTTTGCAACCAGGAAGGTACCTGCAACATTGCATGCCCTGTCTGTACCTGCTGAAGTGTGGGAAAAGGCTTGAGAGCCAGGTGTATCTTATGGGGTAGAGTACGGGATCTGATCAAGAGGGCACTGGCCTGAAACTCCCAGTGTCAGCTAATCACAGGCCAGTTCTACGGGAAGGTCCCAGCACTACTTCTCCTCTTCACCTTGTCTGTCTAGGTGTAAGGAGCTTTTGGTAGCATCACAGCATTAGCCTCATAGCATCTTGTACAAGGTGACATATTGACCATTACACTGAGTTGTGCTCCTTCTCACAGCTCAAAGGGAAGGCAAGACAGGAGGAAAAAATTCATTTTTCCTAAGCCCATATGTCTACAAGGCAGGTGACTGCAACCCAGGCTCCCTTTGGAGCTCAGTGGGATTCTTACCTGATAAGAGAAACTGGAGAGCATGGGGCCTCACTTTATCCTTTCTGAAAGGGCAGGACAAATTGCATCTCTTTATTGGCTGTATGGAGACCAGATCAGACAGACACCCACTCCCACTTTGTGAATATCAATTGTTGATCCTGTAAAATCCACGGGTCTATGGCCTCAGTGGTCCCAACACCACACTGAGCCCTGTGTGTCCATGGGAGCATCCTCACACTGCAGGGAACCGTGTAGCTACAGGAGGTCCCTGTAGCATCTGACTTGAGGGACTAACTCCATTTAGTCAGGGCTACTGGTGATCTACCCTGCAGACTTTGCTGCTTGCAAATTAATCTTTTTACATATTTGCCACAGTCATTACCACTAAGAAGGAACCATCTTATCAGAAAGAGTCCTAATTGCTCAGCTAACAGTTTCTGTGTTTCCCCTACCTCTGTCGGAAGTGTGTGATAGATGGCAGCTGCCCAAGACCCTTCTCTATCTCCATGTAGCCATCACTAGGTACAAGTGTCTGTTCAACACTGCAGGCGTCAGGTTGGCAGAAGCTAAACCACATTTGTGGACAGGAGCACCAATCTGCAGGAGTTACATGTTGCCTTTATTGCTCCCCCAATCATTTACAATTTACTTTTCAAAGTCTGTTAATCCCAAGTGATGTTCACCTTGTCTCATTTCTCTGTAGCCTGGTCAGTCCCCTGTCCCTCACCCAGTGAGAAAGGTGTCCTCCTACTGCCATTTCCCTTGGCATGGTGAGAAGAGAGCATAACTGCTACTCACCCCAAGGCACTGGGCGATTTATCTGAGAGGAAAAGATTGCTGAGGCCATTTTCACCATCCAACTTGTAAAAAATTTTTTTCTAAAGGCTTGGTTATTCATTATCCAACTGTCACAAAGACTTCCACACTGCGTGTGGCTGCTCTTAGGCTTTTGTCTGTCTGCCTCTCTCCCTTCCTCAACTCTTGGTTTGTATGAGATGCTTCAGAAACTCCTGTCCTTTCTAATGCCAAGCACTGGTCCAGGTCATTGGGGATGGCGGGAAGCAGTGCTCACATTCAAAGACACTTAGGCATGTGTTTAACTTGTAGTCTTGCCAATGTCAGCTTGTAATCTGCATGTAAGTGCTTCTCAGAAATAAAGCTGTCGGACAAAAGCAAGATGAAGTGTGAGTTATGAGTCTGTGGAGACATTGGACCAACCCAGGTCCTCTGTGATGTGGTGTAGCCCACCTATTCTGCACTGACCAGAGATTTGTCACAAGGGAAAAGTGAAACCAGTCCCTCATGGGTTGTGAACCAAAGCACAGACTTTGCCTTTCAAGCTGTGATAGACTAAAATGAAATGGGCACAAAACACTCAATGAACACAAACTCCTTTGAGTTTTCAAATTTTCAAAGAGCTGTTGGTGGCTGCTCTGCTGTTCAGCTGTCCATGCCTTGTTGTCACAGCAGCACACAGGGACCCTATGGCCAGTGGTACCTTGTTTGCCAGCTGCACAGTGCTCCTAGCCTGAGGACTGAGGGAACCTGCAGAAACCAGGGGACACATGTTTTTTACCTCATTTTTAAATGACTTCTCACTTCATAGCAATCCCTGCGGCTGCTTGCAGAAGGTGCACAGGAGGAGCTGTGCCCATCTTACCCAGTGGACTCCTCAATCATGTCCTGTCAGCACGGGGTGGAGTTTACTGAAATGCTTCTCTCAGGCACAGCGTGGGCAGAATTGCTCATCATGTTCACTCATTTCAGCCAAACAAAGGAGACAACTTGGAGACTCCTTCAGTGATGAAAGTCTGCAAAGGGGGCTGCAAGCACAACCCCTGAACGACACCCATTTTTTTTATCTCATTGAAGCTCTACATGCTTCAGTGTGTGCCTGTAAACTTCCTCTGTGCTCTGACTAAAACCTACCATGAAGCCAATTTAAGCACATTACGGGTACCTCTTCCTTCATTAGAAGGGAATTAGCCTTACTTGGGGTAGCAGTTTGGACTAAAGGGCCCAAGGAGGAGATAAAATCCCGTGGCTGACCTAAACGGATGACCATCCAGATCATGGGTGCGAATGCAAAGCAAAGTGTCCTCTCACCCACGTCACCCCACCCCAGATGGAGACCAGAGCCCATCTGGACCAGGGGAGCTGTGATGGTCCATATTTGTCTTTGCTAGAGCACAGCATGGGGTGCACAGTGAAAGAAATGTTTCCCCTGGGGTGGCTGGCTCTCCTGCTCCGGTGCGGATCAAAAGCGTGTTGCAAGCTGGGGGTCTGAAACACAAATTTCTGCAAGCATGGAAGAGCTGCAAGGTCCACACTGCAATCCTCCAAAGGGACTCTGTTATGGTTTTGTGTGTGGGGGGGTTTGTCTGGTAGCAGGGAGGGGCGTAATGGCTCCTTAAGCAACTGCTAAGAGTTCCCCGAGCTTCCAGTCTGCTGCTGGCAGCAAGGGAGGGGTTAAAGTGGTGGCTCCTTTTTAAATTACTCTTATTAATTAATTAATTAATGAGTCACCCCCTCTTCCAAACTTTTGGTAACTGAGGGGGGGAAGGGCACTATCACGTAGCCTTTTTGTAAGAAATTGAGCTGAGCCAATCGGCGCCTCTGCGAATAACATATTTAAGGGGGGGCACAGAACAATGGGTGGGTGCGGCACAGCTCCGAGCAGGGAATGGCTCAGGCGGGCGTTCCAGCTGTCCAGCCGCCTGCTCGGCTTCTGCGGACCGACCTGCGAACCATAGCCCAAGCCTCCGCCATGGCTCGCCCAGGAGTCCGTTTTCCCGGGGGCCAATGAAGACATGCAGCGGAGAAGAGAAGCGAGATTTTGAGAG
>NW_010134175.1:0-6683 GCF_000699245.1 Pterocles gutturalis | reverse complement strand
TGCTCTTTATTCTATTATGACCACATCAGTATGTTCAGTAGGATTTTCTATATATTTTTTTTTAAAGCTAACTATGGAGAGCTTAATGTCATCCTTAGGGTGCTTTTAAACCTGATGCTGAGGGTGAAGCACATGCAATGAGCAGCTGGGCACAGCTTTTTCACCTTCAGTAGGTTGAATCCTGGTGTTCAGTCGAAAGCCAAAAGCAGGTTTGGAGGTGGGAACAAGGTGGCCAGTGGTGCATCGTGGCACTGTGTGCACATTGCCCTGGTCCAAGCGCCCATGCCAGCGCTGGCAGCTGCACAAGAATTTGGCAGGGGATGGGGGAGAAGAGCTATAATTACATTTCTGCAACAGTAATTATGTGTATTTCATACAGCCTAGCAGATGTCATGTGGTACAATAGGTGCTGTGAAGAATACTCATTTATTAAGTAATTTATAGCATAATAATTAACAGCTAATCATTTGCAAGTTAAGATGCTCTGGGAACAGACCCAATTCACAATATGTGCTGCCTCCTTCCAGGAAACCTCGCTATTCAGATAGCGCTCCTCACCCCCACAAAGCCAGCTTCTCTCCTCCATCCCTGCAGAGCCTGAGCTTGCACACACACATCTGCAGGTAATAACTGTGTACATGGCAGGAGCTCAAATGAAGAAATCAAACTCTTGTGTGAAATTCATGGGGCGGATGGGGAGCCTCAGCTGCTGCCTCTGAAGACGTAGGAAATAGGAGAACAGGCTTTTACATCAGATGAGAAGAAAAACACCATCTTTCTGCAGCAAAGCAGGCTTCATTTGTCTGCTCTCCTCGGTTAATTTGAAGCTGATATAGATGTACCTATACTTAATACATCCACCACACCTCCTATCGCAGCATGGCAGTGCCTACCTGGAAACTGCTTCAGCCTCCCCATGTTGTCACTGTCTGGCCTCAAATCTGCATCATGATATGGTTTAATTTAAAGCTCTCAGCCCAAAAGCTGCTCAGATGTAAAGCCACAGGCTCTCCAAGCCTGCCCTCCCTGTGCTCACCCCTCCCCTGCAGTGCCCATTTGCTGCCTTGCTGCGGGCCAGCTTGTGTGGCCCAACCTGCACCTTCTCCAGCAGCCTGGCTCTGGCTGAAATTGAGGGATTTGGGGTCACTCAAAGCCTCTGTACATCTGGGATGGCCATCCCATACTCTAAGTGATAGTGTTTGGGCTTTTGAACCACTGCCACTGGCTCTCGAAGGGCTGTCTGGGGGAAGTTCCCTGGGAAATCACTGCTCAGGAGCAGCCTGACCTTCCCAGGAGATGGGGCTTTCCCCAGCATCCCCGAGTCATTTCTGAGCCATATTTATTGCGTTTTTCCGCATTGCAATCACTCACTTGAGTGGGTGTCACCAAGTTAGTCAACACAATATGGATAAAAGTTTCTGCATTTGAGCTGATATGGTCAAAAAGACTCCCCATGAGGGATTCTCCTCATATTAAAGCCTCACCAGCCTAGTGTCATTCAAATCACAGCGTAAATGCACATGTTCACTTTTCCCTGCTTGCAGCAAAGCCCAAGAAGCCCATGGCAGTACTTGGTGGGGAACAAGGAGCCATTTCCACCACAGAGCAGCACACCAGCCCTCACAAAGGGGCACATTTGGACCTGTTTGGGCACTGCAGAACTTGCTTTCAGCTGTATCTGCCATCAGTGAATGCCACTGTCCCATTTCACATGATTAAAAAATAGTATTTCCTTTATGCATTTAAAGTTTGCCTTTTCAGATTGCTTTCGGGGAGCGTCCCCTCATTCCTGTACTATGAGACGAGGCAGTTAGGATATATATCACTACCACAGCTTTTTATTTCTTTCTCTTTAAACTAAGCTGCACCAGTCCCTAAGCTTTTCATGCAGAGGCACCTCCAAACCATAAAAATTTTCATCACCCACCCAGTCCGACAACTATCTGCATTTTTGAACAGCAGCAATAAGCTGAAATCATTTTTCATTTTCTCTTCGGCTTCAGCCTTTGGTTTTGTTCCAGTCTACTGCAACACAAGCAGAGGCAACTCTGAGCTTTGCCTGCCCATGGGATGGCTTACTCCTGCCCTCCCGTGGAGCCGCGGGGCTCACTGGAGCCTCCATGCCCTGCTTTACTGCAAGGGATTGCTTAGGCCATCCCATATGTACATCGAATGTAAAGGTCATGGCCAGGGAAGGTTCATTTTGGCAGAGTGCCTTGTACGATGGCGTGCTACAGTACGTAGCCACATGGCTGGCCGATTCAGTAAAACACAAAGCTTAATGCAAAGCCAGGAGTACTTTTTAATCTGCTGTCTGGTGAGAGCAAGCACAGCAATGCATTCAAATTGCTCTGAGGAGGTGGAGAAAAGACTGTTGAGCTGAGTTTACCCATCTCTGGACGTGGCTAATTTCATCCTGCCAAAGTCATCAATGGCACTCAAAAGCATCTATAGGATGTTGGAAGCTCTTCTTTCCCCACCTCTCCTTTTTTAGATGCACTGTGTACAATTACACTCTCGGATGTTTTTCCAAAACACTTTCCCAGCAAAAGTCTCCCTGGAGACTCCCCGGTAGCTCCTGCCCTGTGGAGCACAGGCTGCATGATCATCCATGTGCCATTGGAAATTTGGTGCCCACATTTCTCCTTAACTGCAAGAAGAAGCAAGCCAAGATCTCTGATGACAAATATTTCCACAGATGTTTGTCTCAAGGTTGTTACCTCCTTGCTTGGCTCTCTGCAAGGATCCTTGTTTCAGCAGGGGAGGAGCAGCGGAGCATGCCCCAGCCCCGCTGCCACACAGCCACACAGCCTGGGTCCCCACAGGTCGTGGGGTTTGTCCTGGGGGACGAGGGAGCCTGTGGGTGCCCCGAGTGCCTGGGTGCCACCTGCCCTTTCCACCATCACTGCAACACAGAGCAATCACAGCAAAGGCAGAAGTGTCCTTCTGGCCTCCGATCTCATCCACACTCCTATAAATATCTCTTTATCATCCGTCCATGAAAACCCCCTCTTTGCTCACTTACGGCCCAGTTACTGCTCCACCACCTAGTAACTTAAGTGAGGCCTTAGATGAACCTGAGGTTCCTCCCCAGCATGCGGATGCAATGGAGAAGGAGGGTGAGAGGAGGGGGTTGGCAGAGAACAAGAGGAGGTGTCCTCCTAAACCTGCCAGGTTACACAGGGACATCTGAGTATCTGGAGACCTCCCTTGGCATGACAATAACCTCAGCAATTGCCCAGCTCCTGCCAATGGACAGATGGTCACGGGCAGCAGAAGACACACGAGTGGTGTCCCAGCAGGCTGCAGGCACCCACGTCCCTTTCCTGTCTCTCTCCTGGGGCTGGGAAAGGAAACCAAACTCCTTTCCAGCATGTCCCATTGCAGTAATTTTCCTCGTTATTTTTTGCTTTCACTGTCCAGGGTGATGTACCAGCCATGGCCACCACACGTTAAATAAAGTGTCTCCTGGTCTTCATTGCTTGACAGGGAACTGCGTCCATGTCTTCTCCCCCACCTTGATGATTTGTGTACAAGGACAGTGCTAGGCACCTAGACGAGGCTTGCCCTCCTTGCTTCAAAACCCAGGGAAAAAAAAAAAAATCATCTGAGCCTGAAGCATTTGGGAAGAATAAGTTCAAACAGGGTTCAGTAAATCTCTAAAAAAAAAAAAAAAAAAGTTCAAATACTGTTCCTCCCCCACAGCTCCTAGGACATCTCCTGGTCTCTAACTAAATCACAGACCCTCTGAAACTTCTGCACACACCGCAGTCGCTCAGCAATAATGCATGAGAGGATGATTCCCACTGCAAAAAAAAAAAAAAAATCATACCTGGTTGCCCATAAATCAACAGAGTGTGTCATTTCATATGGCCTAGGGCTGTGAGCGAGCAGAGTGCTGCACAGCAAGGTGACCAATTCATTTTGGATGTCAGAAGCAGCAGAGCTCCCAGTCACTCTTGGACTGCAGTGCCTGAATTCAGCTTTACAGATCCAGCAGATTTGTCTCATTTTATTGTCTATTAATTCATTCTGCTGCAGATGAGAGAGAAGAGCAGATGCCAATACCCTGACTTGCATCAGAGGGAAGATATTCAGCCCCTCTCAATTTGACTCTGGGGATCAGGAAAGGAGGGATGGGCTGTTCCTACAGCCAGCCTGGTGTTCATGAGGCAAAGGAGGGCTGCATGCAGCTCCTTCCTCCTTAGTGGAAAATATAAAGCAACATTATTCAGGACTGAAACAGCAGATACTCGTAACAGGGAAACCGTAGCACCTATTGCTTCCGATGGGCTTGATGTTCAGATCTAAGTCCTGCTGTGTTTCACACACAGCTCACACGTGCACCTCAGATGCTTCCAATAAAAGCCTGACATTTCTCCAAAGCACAGCCATGAGGGGCAGGTGCTGTCACTTCATGCTCGGATAAGGAGAAAGGCAGTGTGCCAGCTCCACCTCTTGCTTTCACAGTGAAAGGGGGTGGACCTGCTGCTGTGGGGGTTTGGCTGCAGCGAGCCCTGCCTGGGCACATCGCTGCTCTGGGCTTTCCTCCCGCCCCCTGGGCCAGCACATGAGCATCTGCAGGATATTTTGTCTGGGTGAAGGGCTGCAGGGAAAGGTGGTCCAGTGGGAGCCTTGTGCCTGAGACAGAGTGCAGACTGCAAGTGATTGAAATCAAAAGATGATCTGTTTGTTAACAATACAGCTACAATGGGCAGGGCTTGAAATCAGCACAGCATGAATCAGATTTTTAATGCACTTAAAACACTTCATGTCCACCATATCATAAATACTTTGTGACCAAAAAAACCCCAAACAAACCCAAACAAGGGGGGGAATCTTTCACTCAATCTCTTCTCTGAGGCATTGGTTAAAGAAAAAGAAGAAAAACATTCCATGAAGAGCAGATCTCCAGCCCATCACCTTCTCATGTACATGCCCATGCATGTTCAAGACAGCATATATCTATTTCTCAAAGTTTTGATGCCTTGACCAAAAGCTGCCAAGCAATCATCCCACCCACACTTGCACAGTGGGGGATGCTGCAGGATGTCTCCCTGCTTTGCAGCTGTAGCACACTCCTAAATGTGGGTCCCCATCTGCCTATAGGGCACCTCTGCTTTGAGGATCACAGGGGTTGCTCAGCCAGGTGCAGTCACAGGGCTGGGAGGAGATCCCTCGCCTTGGCCAGGCCCATGGGGCAGGACAAACCTTGCTCCCTCAAGGCCAAGTACAAAGCTCATCTCTAAGTCTCTGTTTTCTCCCAACACCTGTCCCTGTCCTCCACGTTGTCTTCTCCAAAATCACGGAGCCAGGGAGTGAAAAGGGGAGAAAGTGGCCAACCAAATCCAAGGCCAAGACAGGGACAGTATTGTTTCATCCCCTGCTGCTTTTCTTTGACCTCACTGCGGAAACAAGGACACTGCACAAACCCATTAATAGCTTCCTTCTCTTCATGATGGAAAACTACACACACTTATCTGCCCCCTAGGGGAGACATTTGCATTTAATTCTCCTGTATTTACAAATACTTTGAAAACCACGCATAGAAAATGCTGGGTAAGAGCTGATTTCTCCACGTATGTGAAAGGAAGCAATGACTAGGATGTCTTTGGGAGATCTATTTTTGTCTAAGCTTATTGGTACCCCAACCTGGATGGCACTAAGCAGTGTTGAAGTAAGTTGCTGCTGGGGGATTGTGTGTAGGGAGGTGTTCGTTCTGCTTTGCATACCTCTGCAGGCAGGAAGGCCCCATCAGCATCAGCTAATTTAGATGAGCATGTTAATTGGAGAGCAACACAGTCACCCCTCACCAGAGGGGCACTGCAGCTGCCAGCCAAGCACCAGGGACTCTTGTTTCTTTATCATCTCAGCGCAAGTAATATGTTCCCCCCTGGTTTTGCACAATGTTGGCACTTACAATGCCCCTGTTTGCACTGCAGCCCCTCCCTTGGCATATCCTGCTCCACGCTGCAGATGTTGCTTCTCCCCTCATTCAACAGCTGAGATACAGGAATTGCTTGTTGGGGGAAAAGATGGAAAAGATAAATCTCTGAGGTCCCTTTTTCCTTCTTCACCAGCATCCTCACCACTTCCCTGCTGAGAAACACAGCAGGGCCCTTTCCAGCCCCTTTTAAGCTCACTCTGGAGAGCAAAAGCTGAGCTGGGCACACATACATACAAGCTGCTTTCTTCAACCCACACCTCCACAGCCCATCTTGATCAAAGCTGGTCTACAAGTGCAAAGAGATCCTCCCCGTGAGCTGCACTAACCCGCCCCATTTCACTCAGGGCCCCCCAGCTCCAGCTGTGCCCCGCATCGGGCAGCCTGTGCACATGCCAGCACAGGGGCACAGCTCTACAGCAGCAGCCGCCCTCGCCGGGTTTTTGGTGGCAGACAGTGCCCTCCAGTGGGACATTTGCCACCACACTATTCACACAGCTTCTCAGATGGGGAAAAAAAAAAAAAAAAAGTAATTTAAATTTCAAAAGCCCTAAACTAGACAAACAGAGAAGTTACAAGGCTTCAGCTGCAGGACAAGCTGGGGAGAGAACTGTGGTTGACTGCCAGCAATGAGGATGGCAAATCCATCCTCAAAATCCATCCATTAGCAAAAGCACCAAATAAGGCAGTGGTGCTCTTTGCAGCCGGCATCTCAGCAACCAGCATTCATGCAAGCACC
>NW_010134174.1:13367-16532 GCF_000699245.1 Pterocles gutturalis | reverse complement strand
GAGGGGGCAGCAGGAAGCCCCTCCAAACCCCAGCTGGTGCATCAGCCCCTTATCTCGAGCCTGCTGCTCTTTCCTCCAGGTGGATCGCAGGCACGGTGCTGTGCTCCATCATCCTCCTCATCCTCATCTGCAACGTGATGGGGATGGCCCTGGGGTCGTATGGGCTCTCCAAGCGGGAGGATCCGAGTGACTACGAGTGCCGAGGAGAAGCTGGCGCCAAGTTTCTCCTGCTGTGAGCATCTCTGCGGGTGCTGGAGGCAGGCTGTTGCCATCTTACACCCCCCAAAAAAACCCAGAGGGGCAAAGCCAAGGGAGGGTCTGGGACCTGGCCGAGCGGAAAAGCTTTTGAAGCCACCGCCTGCGCCAGCGGGTTTGGGAGAAGCCGCTCCTCCCTGGAATCTGGCAGCTCCTGCACCCCGGCCCCGCTGCCCGGCACACCCCGCTCCCGCGGGCCCTTCCCAGGCATGCCCAGGTGCAGGAGGGAGCTGTGGGGCTGCAGCCGGCCGGGCAGGTCCCCACAAGCCTTTCTGCCCGCTCGGCTCTGCAAAGCTGCTGCCGGCACCTCCTCCTCTCCCTCTTTTCAGCGGCGTGGGCCTGGCTTTCCTGTTCTCCTGGCTCCTCATCCTCCTGGTTTTTGCCACTTTCCTGGTTGGGGGCAACATCCAGACGCTGGTTTGCAGAAATTGGGTCAACCAGGAGATTTATAAGGTGGGTGGCCACTCATTGCTCCATAAATCTCTGCTTACATCCACCAAAATTCCTCCAAATGCTCCATCCTAAAAGAGAAGATTAAATTTAGGATTAAGTCCTTGGATTTGCATCAGCTGCAGGGAATTACCCTTGTGCTGTTAATTTGCTTGAGGCGACGACGCTCCTACCTGCAGGACTCCTGTCCTCAGGTCATTTGGGGTTCCCTGGGGTGTTCGGGGCTGGCAGCAGGGTTGGGAATGGGATCAGAGCTCGTCCTGTGGCCGTGCACGTGTAGGCAGGTCCCTGCACGGGGCTGTCCACTGCTTCCCCTCCGAACATCACTTGGCGAGGCTCTGCAACAGGGATCAGACAAATAAAGACAAGGTTAGCTCTGGCTGGGATGGGGTACCCCCAGGATGCACTTGTGAGGGCAGAGCACCCCCGAAGTCATTGCTGGCAATACCTGTGCCTGACCCTGCCCCTTTTTTTTTTCCCCTCCTGTTTGGCCCAGTTCATCGACACCCCCGGGAACCTGCCTCCATCCATGAACATCACCCGCCAGCTCAATCTCAGGAGGGATTCCAACCTCAGCGCCACGTACCGGTGGGTGTCACAGGAGCCCACCTCTGTCCCTGTACATCGGAGGGCGAATTTGGGGTCACGCCACCAATGTCCCTTTGCCTTCCAGGGAGTGCAAGAGCGGCGCGGGGCTGTGGGAGGTGCTGCAGCTCGAGAGGTCCTACGACCTGGATGAGCATCTAAAAACCCCCAAGGTGAGGGCTGGCTCCAGCCAAGAGCTTCTGGTAACGGTGCAGGGATGCATGAGCTTTACTGGTGTTACTGGGATTGGAGGTGCATGGCCCCAGCACCACAGCATCCCCCTCGTCTCGTCCCTGCAGTACACGGCCGATTTCCAAAAACGCCTGGGCGACTTCACAGCACGCCTGGGAGACGTGCGGCTCCTCCGCAGCGAGGGCAGGCAGGACCTGGAGACCTTCGCCCGCAGCGGTGTGGACGAGGTGGACTACGGGCGCTTCCAGGAGGAGGTGAGGGGATGCTCGTGGTCCTCATTGAGGCAGTCAGGATGTGGCCCAGCCATGCCAGGTTTGGCTTCCAAAGTTGGATTTCAGGCAGCTGCCAACTCCATCTTCCCTCAGATGAAGAACCCCGTGGTGCAGACCAGCCTCCCCGGCCTGGCGAGGAGCCTCGAGGGGCTGCAGAAGATGCAGGTGAGCAGCGGGGCGGGCGGTGGGGGCTGCCTGCGTGCCTGTGGGGATGTCCTCACCCTGCTGTCCCCTCTGCAGAGGAACAGCACGGTGGCAGGACGGCTGGCTGCCGAAGCCCGGGCCCTGTGGCAGATGCAAAACTCCACGGTGCAATCGCAGGAAGCTCTGGTGGTGAGTCCGTGCTGGGCTGGTGGCTCACGGTGCTGCCTGCGTTTGCCCAGTGGTGTCCCCATGAAAGGGATGATGAAGCTTTTGCACCGTTCTCATTTCCCTCTCCCACAGGCAAAGCTGGGGGAAAGCGTCCAGTTCCTCTCCCGCTTGGCACCACACCTCCAGGTACTTGCACGGTTTCTTTCAGCTCTGGAAAAAGATGTGGTGCCCTATGGGACCCGCCTGCCAGGGCCCCAAAAAGCCAGCTACAGGGTGATGGGAGAGCGAGGAAAAGTGCCATCCAGGGAGGATTGGTCTCCTTTAGTGACGAAATTGCTGCTGAAATCCCCCTGCAGCGCTCAGGGCAGCTCAGCGTCCCTGGCAGAGCTGACTCATGGCGTTTCATCTCGCCTGATCCCTGCCAGGGGGGTTCTTTGCTCGGGGAAGGTCCCTCTTTCCCCGCCCTCTGGCAACCAGACCCAATTCCAAGCTTGGCATGTGCACGGCACTGCATGTCCTGCTGCGGGCACCCCCAGGGCACCCATCCTGCTGCTCGGTGCTCTAAGGGTGCTCTGCCCTTCCCTTGCTTCCCCAGGAGCGGGTGAGGAACACACTGGCCACCACGGCCTCGGTGGAAGCCCGGCTGCCTGCGCAAGCCCAGCAGATCCTCCGGCAGGTGAGCTGGGGATGGATTAGCCCTCAGGGGGTACAAAATTCCCCACAGCCAAAACAAAACAGTGAGAACGGGCCACTGCAAGAGGGGAAGGGGCACCTGAAGCTTCCAGCCCTCGTTTCCAAGCCCGACATCAGCTGGAGCAGGGCTGGAGCAGGGCTGGGAAGCGCGGCGCCTGCCCTCCATGCTGCCTTCCCTCTGCCCAGGAGATCGGCTGCTTCACGAGGAAGGAGCTGCGGTACTTTGCACAGTACCTGAACTGGGTCGGGCAGACGGTAGGTGCTTTGCTTTTGTTGGAGGAGGATTCTTTGGGGTCGGGACCCCCTGTGGATGCTGTGTGCAAGCCCCTTGAAGCAGCAAAATGCATCCCCCTGCACCAGGACTGGGTTTACATCTTGTCTCGGGTTCTTTTTCCAGCTGAGGGAG
>NW_010134174.1:12523-12923 GCF_000699245.1 Pterocles gutturalis | reverse complement strand
CCTCCTTGACCACCCAATGTTTTCTCCTTCTCTTTTCACAGCTCCACAGGGTCAGAGGAGACCTGTCCCTTCCACATCCCCCGTGTCACGGCTCTCAAGCTCTAGGATGGGGGTCTGCCAGGTGCGACAGCCCGCCCTGCGCCCCAGGAGCTCCTGTCAGGCTTGTCAGGGCTCCATGTCCCTCCGAGGTCTCGCAGGGCTCTGACATTTCTTCCTCCGTGTCCTTCGGGGTCTGAGCACCCTTCCCGGGTGCGGGGCACTCGACTCCACGCTCTGTGGAGCTCTGGGTCCCTCCAGCGCCTCTTCCTCGGCCATCTTTGGGGTCTGAGCACCCGTCAGGGGTGCTCCCAGAGCCTGGCTGATCCGGATGAGGGGAAGGTTCCCCAGAGCTCGCGTGAAA
>NW_010134174.1:12041-12379 GCF_000699245.1 Pterocles gutturalis | reverse complement strand
GGGGAAGTGTGGCAGCCCCCGAGGCCTCGAAGCCACCGGGACTGGGGCGAGAGCCGGGGCCAGGGCTTCCCGGGCCAAGAGCAAGACCATGGCCAAGGGGACTCCAGGGCTCAGGGGAGGCCATGGCCGAGGGGACTCCGGGGCTGGGGGGAGGCCATGGCTGAGGGGGCTCCAGGGCTGAGAGGAGGCCATGGCCAAGGGGACTCCGGGGCTGAGAGGAGGCCATGGCTGAGGGGGTTCCAGGGCTGAGAGGAGGCCATGGCCGAGGGGTGCTGGGGGAGGCCATGGCCGAGGGGTGCTGGGGGAGGCCCCAGCATGGCAGGTGAGGGACCACCGGG
>NW_010134174.1:2732-11981 GCF_000699245.1 Pterocles gutturalis | reverse complement strand
CCCCAGTGTGATGGCTGAGAGGCCACTAGGGCTGGGAGGGCTCCAGGGTCTTGAGGGAGCTCAAGACTGAGCCCTGAGGAGGCAGCTGGGCCAGGGGATCCCTATCTCCATCCCCCCAGCACACAAAACCCCACTCCCATGGCAGGGCTGGGAGGCCCCCTGGCCCTCAGGTGCTGTTAATTAGAGCTTAATTAGAGCTTAATTAGAGGTGGGGTCTCAGGGGCAGCACTGCAGGTGAAGGGGGGTACCTTGCAGGTAGTTTCTGGGTCCTTCCCCCCACCAAGAAAGGCCAGGCAGGGCCTTTGACTCCCAATTTATAGCATCGATGGCTTTACGGCGTAAAATGCTTTTAATTCATAACCTTCATCCCCTGATCTCAAAGCACTTTGTCTGACCAGCAAATGATTTATAAAATCTCTCTGGGAGCCAGCAGATCAGGCCCTTCCAAGCGAATGAGGATTTCCCGGTATTTCCCTCACCGAAAGACTCTCCGTTTGCTAACCGACAGAGAAATACCCCGGTTTTATGCATTATTAAAAGGCCATTGCTACCCACAGCCAGCAATAACGTCTAAACCACCTGTTTTATGCATTATTTAGGTTATTGCTGCTCAGAGCCAGCTGGTTTTCTGGAGGATTTGCCTGCAGAGGTCACCATTGCAAAGGCTTCTTGGGAAAGGGATTTGGGGAGCTGGAGCCCAAAGGAGGATTTCTGCAGGAACCCCCATGCCCAGGGATGTCCTCAGCCCATCTGGAAACTATCCAGTAGCGTCATCTGCAAAAAAACCGCCTTTAAAATGGAGTATTTTGTGGTCAGAGGAAGGTCGGTGGTGGGGAGAGGCAGGGGTGCGCAGAAGTGATGTTGGTACCTGGGGTTCAATCAAGAAAAGTAGGTTCATGACTCTTCTGCTACAAGCTGGGCGTATTTTGAAGGCTTACAATCATGAAATTCAGAGGTAATTAAAAGGCAAGGTCTGCCTCATTTTTATAAGCCCCTCTCAACAGTAGTACTACATTTTAACCAAAGTAATACCCCCTGTCTGGTGCAGAAGGGCGAAGAGATAATCTGCTCTAAACAGTAAGTAACATAAATGCAAAAAAAATGACACAGGTTTGCAAACAAACGAGCTGAATTCAGCTGGCTGGTCTTCCTAAAGTTGTTTCTTGTAGTTGGGTCACAATAAACAACAGATAAGCACACGGATAAGCGATGAATAACAGAGGAATTCACCCCAAAATAGAAGCATGTTATAAATACGGGTGGTCACCACTGCCATATCTCTGCTCCCTGCCTGAGAGGTAGACGGATTAAAAACATGAGCAGTTGCATCTCTGAGTTAATAGTAAATCACCAATGAATAATCCAGAAAATTTTTCTAAACCAACTGAAGGGCACTTTACTTTTTAGAGAAAAAAAAAAAAAAAAAAAAAAAAAAAAGAGGACAAGCTGGAGAATGATTCCTCATCCACAGCAAGGGCATGGTTTATGATTAACCTCCAATCCCTCCCCAAAGGGATCCCCAGCACACCTTCCCTCTGCTTGATTACTGGTATTGATCAATTAAAGATGGAAATTAGCTCATTTCGAGCTCCCGGATGTGGTGGGGTTTTTCTTTCTTTGTTCTTTTTTTTTTCTTTTTTCTTTTTTTTTTTTTTTCCCATGAAGCATGAGTATATATCTTTTCCATCAAAGGGGTTTTTTTTCTATCTTAGTTTGTCTGGGATCCATGTTCTGTGCACTTATAAGGACTTGACTAAGCTGATGTTGATGAAACCACTTCCTTTCTCAGATCCTGCTCTCTTGAAATTCAACTCCTGCGACACGTCACCCAGCACACCTTCCTCGTGCTCTGCCTCCCGACCCCGAGAAGCGTCTGTAATTAATATATGTAAGATCAATAATTCAAAGGGCTGGGGGGGCAGCAACCAGGTGCGCTTCCCCACCAACGCCTATTTCAAGACATGAATCGCTCTTCTCTATTCCCGGAACTAAGGAGAAATACAGGAAAAGCACTTGCAGCCAATTCTGTCACAATCAGCCTATTTCTAGAGTTAAACAGCACCCAGGTTTACTGTTGTTATTTCATTTCCCCTTTTTTTTCCTCCCCATTTTTCAAGGGAAGCCAACCTCCTCCTTTGTTTCTCCAGAAAAAGGATCTGTGACCTCTTCCATCTGTTTTTCTCATCACTCCCTGAAAGCAGCTCAGAAAGCTGAGATCCAAAACAGCTGCCATGAAGAGTTGGTCAGAACTTCGTTCCCATCCCATTCCCCAAAATGTTCTTTTTAAAGCTCCTCGTGCAGGAGAGCTCCAGTGATTAGTAAGGAAGCAATAAAACCCTAATTCTCAGTTTTATTTCGTTTAATCTCAGCCAAGGAGCTGATGTAATTGTATCAAACTTTCCTTTTGGTTTTTTTTTTTTGAACAATGGATGACCTAATGAATCCTTCGCAGAATAACCCCAGCTCCTGAACAGGCTGAGCTTTGTGAGAAACCAAGTCCCAGAGGCTTTGGCTCCAGCATCACTTGTTTTTAACACAACAAGCTCCTTGGCTCACTGATACCACAAAAACATTTTGGACGGCACAGATGTTTCAGGCCAGAATACGGACCAGAAAACACCCTGGGAATAATTAACTCTCTTGTATTAGCAGTGCTGATGATTATTTGCTATTTAACGGCTGCGGATGGCGCTTTGCTTGCAGGAAGCTTCCTTGTGCCAAGCCGATTTGCCCGGTTCCACCAAGGCTCAGGATAAAGAGCTCATCCTGACCTGCCGCTGTAAATGCAAAACTAATTTTCTCCAGTTTCTGTACTTTAATCATCATTCCCTCCCCAGAGCCCCCCTGGGCTTGCTGAGAAAAAACAAGCTGGGGGCCAAGGTCACGGGAGCTGCTGGGAAAAGGGCACGTTGGAGTTGTGTAGTTCAACCAGGTGCAGCTTTAGGGATAGATGTAGAGAAAAAAAAAAAAAAAGTCTCTGGAGCAAAACATGGTTGGCCCAAGCTGGGGGCTGTCCTCTGGTGCTGCTCCCACATGTGGACTCGTAACAAGGTTTATGTTCATCATCTTTTAAACCATTTTCCTCTGGCTTCTCAAAGCATTGCTAGATAAAATGCTTCGCAGCCTGTTTTTTTGCAGAGACCATGGCAATCCCAAGCCCTGAAAAGCCTGTGGGCTTCCTCCTTTGGAATTCAAGCCCTCTGCACAGATTTCACATGACTTTTATTGTTCTGGCTTTCTCCATGCAGGCGTTGGGAGCTGCTTGGTAAAAATTAAGGAGATAAAATGAAGGATAAATCCTTTAGAGGATTTGTTGGCTCTGGCATCTCCGCTCTGCCCCCGAAACTAGCACGTCTCAGCTCCAGCCTGTATTAGCTGGATGGTCCTCTTGTGGATAATCTTTGCTGTTTACCAAAAAAACTGCTAGCTGGGGAAAAAAAACTAATTTCAAAATGCTTCCTTCTCCACATCCCAGTCAAACCTCAATTTTCTTGTCTCTGTACAGCTTTATTTCTCAGGGTAGCCATTCCCACAGCATCATCTTGGGTCAGAAGCAGGAATATTATCTGGGGTTTTCAATTACAATGGTTAAGGGGGAGTAAAAAAACCTGAGCCTCATCCGAGTACCTTATGCACCTGGACCCCAGTGCATCTACTGTAGGAATACCTTAGGGGAGAAGCTGCAAATCTCATTTTTTCATAAATAAAAACATTTACAATCACAGCTGCCTTCAAGCTCCAGCTAAAAACAAGCTGTCAACCCTGGAGATAAACCTCTTGGATGATCCCAAGTATTACTTAATTACACTGGCCAAGAGCGTGCAGCATTTCAGCTAACGACACCATTCCTACATCGCTCGCATCCCCTCCGCTCGGCGCCAAGGTAGCCATGGAGATGGCGGCGGAGAGCATCGTGCCCATGACAACTCCGCATCTTGAGCATCTTTGGAGCAGCCTTGTCTCTCCCTGGGCTTTTCCTTCTGCCAAACAACGATTATTGGTTTATTCTTGCTCCCATGCAGGTGATGGTAAAGCTTTCCCCCATCAGCAGCTCCCCTTCCAAGACAAAAAGGGCAAATAATTAAATATATGGAGCAGATTTGGCATATAATGCCTGAATATTTGGTATATAATGTCTTGTTGGTATATAATGTCAGCCTGATCCTCAGCACAAACCATAAAGAGCCTTTAATTTGTTGCTTTAGGGGAAAGAAAAGCTTTGGACTGAGTCACACGTGGTCTTGGGTCAACATCCATCCATCGATCCATCCATCCATCCATCCATCCATCCAGAATACGCTCCAAAATGGATGGAAAGGTGCACACCATGTGGGAAACTGTTTCAATTGATTAAAAACTGTCTAAAAAACCATCCTGATTTCTTCCTCCCTGGTCACACCTTTCCCAAGGCCAGTTCACCTTTGCTTATTCTCCTGGAAAAAGATGGGATGAAACCCCACAAAGCCAGCCCCAGCCCTGGGAACCCTTTATACGGGCGAAGAGGGGAATGTCGGGATGGCAATGTGCTCACCGGCTCAGCTAAGAGGATTTGCACGACCGTTTTGTGAGCGAGTTGGGTTTAACCATCTCGTCCTCGCCAAGCGTTTGAGTTAGAAACCAGGTCATGGTGCTCAACTTTTTCTCACGTGAATAAACAAAGTGAAGACCTGGATCGAAATTACATATATGGAAGAAAAATGTATCGCTAAGAGAAAAATAGAACAGTTTTTAAAAAAACTGTTAAAACTTTTTATTTTTTTTAAACTGTTTAAAACTTTTAAATATTTCTCCATCTCCAGCCTGGTCCTTGTTTCAATCTATCGCTTGATTTTTTTTTTTTTTTTTTTAATTCAAAGTCAGTTATTTCTATTTACTGGGGTTCGGCTTTCCCCATCTCACCCCCCAGTCCCTTTTCCCCCCAGGAAAATTGATTTCTCTGCCCTTTTCCCAACACAACCCAGCCAGGAATCCCCAGGGATTCCCCAAAACCATGCCATTATCCCTCCACCCATCACACCTCTGAAAAAAAAAAAGATGCTCTCGCCCTCAACGCTTGTGGAAATAAAATATTTAAATACGCCAGCCGGGATTTCAGCACGCTCCTACAAGCTCTCGGCACACAGCTGACGCATTTTGGAACAAGAAAATTCCCTGAAGCTGGATCCGAGGCTGGCACTGGTGACTGATGTAAGAACGATGAAAAGGAGAGCGCCTTCGTCCATCCCGGGGTGTGCCCCGGTTTATTTTTGACAAGGTGACCTCAACGCAGCCACATTATGTCATGCAACGTGCTTAAGCCACCGCTCTGATCTCGGAAAGTCTTCCAAGAGGATTGCAAGTTAAAAATAAAATAGGAGAGAGGCAAAGGAAAGCCTCCCCGTGAGTCATAGATTATCAGCTCTGTTGTAAGGGGGGGGAAAAAAAAATACAGATACTCAGCTTTTCCTGCAAAGGAGCCAGCTGGTGGGTATTGCACCGCTCGGGGAAATTTCTGGGAAATATATTTATATATAATACTGGGGAAATATTTGTTCCTGTAACCTTATGGAGGAACATCGTGTTTCAGAAGAGCCCGAATGCCAAACTGTCCTCATCTGTCCAAAAACTGGGAGATTTATTGCTGTAAGGTCATAACGAGCCCTTTCTGCTCAGGGTTACGGCTCTTCCCCTCGCCCGTTCTCCCCGACACAGCAGCGAATTGTTCAGCCCAGAGGCACGAACCCGGCATGTGGCTGTGGGATGAGTTATTTTTAAACGAAACCCTGGGCTGAAACCAAATCGGACAGCAAACGTCTTCCTCGAACAAGCGTGACTTACTTCTCCCTTTTCCCGTAAATTGGCAGCGGGGGGGCTCAAGTACCCAAACTTGATTTTTTTTTTTTGCCCCATCACTGCTTATTCCAAAATGAAGCAGTATTTTTTAAGAAAACCCTATTTTTTTTTTTTTTAAAAATAAAAGCTGTTGTTTTACTTTTTAGCACCAGCGTGATGCCACCAACCCTGGGAGAGGTCGACGGCACATTTTTGGGAGCTGTGTCTGGGTTATCTTCCAAAGACGCATCATTGGGAAAGCATGAGCCTGCGGGCAGGGAGAGTCCCAGCCGTAAGGAGCTTACACGTGTTCCTCCTGGAATAGCAGCCGGCGCACGGACAGAGGTTATTAGACTCCTAATCAGGCTGGAGCAGCTGGATGAACATTTATAACCTTTCAAAGCCCCTCATCTAACAGCAAGGAGAAGGAGGGAGCATGCAGCTTCCAATATTTTATATTATTTCCGTTGCCTCTCCCCTCAGAAGAGAAATTAATACTAAATTAATTTGGCTAATCCGCTTCCTCAAGGATTTAGCTTTGTCTTCAAAACACAACTAGAAAAAGAACTGCTTCATTTGCTGCTTTCTCCCCCAAAAACCACCTTTCACCAGTCCCTTGCCGGAGCATCCCACCCACAGACAGATGCTGGCATCCTGGTACCTTTGAGTCACATCTGCCTGTAGATCGCGTTGCAAAAAGACATCGGTGGCGAGGAAAGCGGAACAACATGGGGGCAACAAACTTCTCCCCAGCATCATGGCTGCAAGGAGTCTCATTTACTAGAGCAGCCATCCACTGATTTATTTTTTTCATATGCCACTCCTTGGCTTTGCAACAGAGCTGAATCTGTCCAACCAAACTCCCAACAAACCCAACCAAACCCCCACCCAACCAAACCAGACCCCCAAAAAACCCAACCAAAACCCCCAACCAACCAACCAACCAACCAACAAAACCTCCCAAAAACCAAAACCCCCCAAAACACAACAAAACTCCCAACCAACAAAACCCCAAAAACCCAACAAAACCCCCAACGAAAAAAACCCCAACAAGACCCGTCCTGGAAGCAGTGCAAGGTGTTGCGCGGGAAGTTTGGGTTGTCCCGAGACATCTAGTTCCCAAGAAAAATCCCAAACTGAGCATTTCAACGTAAAAGAGACTATTTTGTGGTAAGACCAGAAAACAAATCAAGTTCTGCAAAATGCATTTCATTAACCCTACGAAGGCAGCACTTATTTCTACTTATTTTCACTTAAAGAGCTTAAAGAGGTTTCCCCATGAGCTAAACATGATTTGAGGTGGGCTGAGCTTCACCCCAGATTTTTTGCTGGGTCCAGAGAGTGATGTTGGGATGGGGACTGGCTCTGGGACTTCATCCCTCCCCCTAAACCCCACCAAATCACCCCAAAAACCTCAGGAAATCTCCCACAAACTGCTGGAATACCTTCCCCTGTCTTCGTTCACCAGGCGAGGCCAGAATTAGGTGAATAAAAGTGTTTTGCATGAATTAAAGCACAAAAAAAAAAAAAAGGCAATAAAAAAAAAAATCAATGAGAAGCAATGAAGCCGGGTCAGATGAATCCAAATCCACTCCCATTAAACCGAAGTTGCTGTTTTCCATTTATTACGAGCAAACCCATCCCATTAATGCTTTCTAACCTGGCACGAACCCCCATCGCACTTAACATCCCATAATTTCCTTGCTGCCTGAGCTGTGGATGAAGAAGGGCCAAACCGGTCGTGGGGATTGATGCAGCTCTTGGCGAGCTGCCGGGAGAAAGGTTTACCCCAAGATGCTAAAGAAACGGCGTGGCGCACAGCTCCATTAAAGGTGCTGTGGGTAGACTGGTTTGGGTGGGTTCAATGCTGCTAAATTCCACAATAAATTCAAAATTTATTAAAAATCAATAGCCTGCTCCTGCTCCATTTGCAGCTGGGATACGCCAGAGTTTCTATATTTCCCCAAACAAGAGCAGAACTTCTTCTGAAATATATTAATATGAAAAATTCCTGATTTTTTAGAAGCCACGGATGAATTAATCTCAGCCATCGCATTCCTGGAGCTGTATTTCTTTCTTTTCCTGGCTTTGGATTTTTGATAGCCCACCAAAGAATATTTAAACCCAAACCAGGGAATCAGGAGCCATCTGCACCTTCATATGAGGAATAAATACACCCGTGTATTGTAGGAGAGAGCTTCGACAGGCTCACTGACCTTAATCCTGCCCTTGTTATTTCATTTTCTCCGTCAAAATTTAATACCAATGCCTCCATGGGAAAACCAAAGCACCCAGCACAGCCCATTTATCTGCCAGACAGATTTTTTTTTTTTTTTTTAACATAATCTGGCCAGATGGATAAACAAGCAAATGGAGCATCGGGGTGGAAATCCTCTTTATGGCCAGATGTGCTCCAGGGGTGGGAGTGCTGCTGGGACACCCATACCCGCCCCGGCTATTCTGGGCAGCAAAAAAATTGTGATGGTTTTTGGAGATATCACACGACCCTGCCAAAATCAGTCTCGATGCAACTAATTTCAAGCTTCCTTTGCATCCCCCAGCCACCGCGCAAGCATCCCAGTTTGCTCTGGACTCAACCCATTAACTACAGCCCATCCTAAAATGGGAAAACTCCCATCCTGGTCTTTCGGTCTTACAGCCACACATCCCCTTATCCTTCAAAAAAAGTCCCATAAAAGTGCCAGCGTGGCCTGAGCATCCCACTTAATTTTTAATTTCCTTTTGGGGCATTTCCTCCCATTAAATATTGGGGTGCCTCGACATAAAGCACAACCGCTCTGCGCAGGAGCAAGTTTTACTGCTCTGGAGTGAGGCAAACTCACAAGACGGATTCATCCTTTCCCCTGTAGGTCAGAGAATATTTTATTTACTATCCATCAACCCGCCCAGCATCTCTCCATTCCGCAGGATAATGGATTCGGACCTGCAGCCAACAACCACTAAAAGCATCCTTTCCTCTGCTGGAACCCCAACCCCAAGATTTTTTATTTTTTTTCCAAACCAAGATTTTCCAAAAACCAGCCCCAAACCCTGCCCACCCCATCGATATTTCTTGAATAAACCAACCCAACACTCCAAATTTTTTTACCCTTTTGCTCTCCATTTCCCCCTGTGCCTCTATCTTCCAGGAGGGATGACGTGGGGGGACTGAACCCCAATTTTCCTGGGATGCTGGCGGTGGTTTTCCCTCGGGAAGGAGGCTGGATGCTGGCCAGGCTGTGCAGGGCTGGGCTGCGCAGGAGCCAGCTCCTCCCTCTCGCTATTTATTCCTCCCCGGGCTCTGCGGCCGAGGCTGAATCACCCACAACCCAGCAAGCGACGGGCGCCCAGAAGGTGAGTGTCGGGGAATAAAAAAGGGACGAGGGGATTTCGAGCGGGATAAATCCAGAGATCAGGGGGTTTTAACACCCAGCAGCA
>NW_010134174.1:2320-2584 GCF_000699245.1 Pterocles gutturalis | reverse complement strand
TGACGCTGGGGGGAAATTTCTGTCTCTCTGCTCTCCCTTCCCCAGCGACCCGGAGGGTTTTTTTTTCTTTCCTGCCCTTCCCTGTGCTCCCCCATTATTTGGGGGCTTAAAAAATAATTTAAAAAAAATTATGGGGAGGGGGGATTTCTGAAAACCAGGGGTGGCATCTTCAGAAATAAATCTTCTCTATAACCCCAACCCGAATTTTTCACACCCCCCCGAGACCCAGAATCTCCCCAGCATCACCAGGAGGGTCTGGACCCC
>NW_010134174.1:0-2289 GCF_000699245.1 Pterocles gutturalis | reverse complement strand
CCCCCCCCAGTTCCCGAGCATCATCTCACCCTTCTCGCTGTGTCGCTTCTCCACCTTCCCCTTTCATTTCTTCTCCCCCCGCTCCAGGCACCTTCCGGAGGTTATTTCCGCGGTTATTTTGGCACCGGGAGGGGGGTTGGTTTTCCTCCCCAAACCCGAAGGCGCTTTCTTTGCCAGCCCTACGCACGTAATTGCTGCTTGCGCTTGCTCCTCGCATCCTCCATTTTCCGCTTCCCTCCTGCCCCAAAAAAGCTCCAGATTTCCTCCAACCCAAGCAGCGATAGAAATTACTCCAATAAAAATCACCTCAATTATTTTTTCCTTCCCTACATTCACCCACAAAGAGGGAAAATTGGTCGGAAAGGGGGGAAAACCACCCGCAAAGCCATCCCATAGAATAATTTAATAATAACATCATGGGCAGATGATAAATATTATTTTCAAGCAGTGGAAAAGCAGCTCTGAGCCCGAGGGTCCAGCCACCGTGTTTGTTTGGGGCGAAGCTCAGCCACGCTCGGTAATTAGCGGCGCAAACGCAAACGAACCTTTCCGCAGTTTATCAGAGCTCGTCTCCGCGAAGGCAATTAGAGGAACAGGTCGGTGCTGCCGGGCTGGAATATCCTCCGGGGCTTTGCCATAACCTGTTTTCATCCAGGCGCTGAGTTTTTCCACCCTTGGGGAGAGTCACATCTTCAAAAAAAATTTTTTAAAAAGTCAATTTACTGCTTTCCCCCCCTATTTCCTTCCCCCCCGCCTTTTCCCTTTTTTACACTTTTTTTCCTTTCTTTTTTCCTCCCCCCTTCCCTTTTTTTTAATCTTTTTTTTTTTTTTTCCTTTCTGAATGCCCAACAACCATTCGCCCATTGAAGCTTTTGCCATTTTTGGACCATTTTTACCCCCCCAATCTCATCGTCGCTCCCAGCGGGTGGGTGCTGTGGGGCACAGAGGCACCAAACCCCCCCAAAAGCAGACTCCTTGCACCCCATTTTTTTCCCAAGCTGGTGCTGAGCAGGCAGCCAGAGCCCAGCTTTCCTCTCCAAGCTCCAGCATCTTCCCTGCTCTATTAATTAATCCTCTTGCTAACAATCCCAGCCAGAACACTGCCATTAAAGGACCTTAATATGAATATTTCTAGACATAATCCAGATTTTTTGGGAGGGAGGAGAGAAAGAGAACCCCAAGAACCCATTATTTGAACCCAAAGATTAATTTGCTTTTTATGGAGCGTAAAACCAGAGCTAAGTTGCAAAATAATTATTTCTGGCTTAAATATTGGGTTTTTTCTGCCTGTTTGTGCCGTTAAGAGCAACATCTCATGAGACACCGTCATCTCTCACCTGCATTAAGCTCAGCTCTGGGCTCAGTGGTGGCTCTTAACGAAGCTGCTCCATTAATTGCTGCAAAAAACCCCACTCAGGACCCAACCCTTAATTGCTTCTTGCTGCACCGTGAGCCAACGAGTGCATCCAAAGCATCCGCGGATGCTGCGAAACGCCCACCCACGCTTTGCCGGGAGCGCTCGCCTCTCCCTCCCCAGCATCCCGGCGGGATTTGGGGGACGGCTCAGCCTTGGGCAGGATGGAAAAACCCTGGATTCACATATCAAACACGAGGATAACGGGAATTCAAGGCTCCTTGGCGTTGCGGGGAGGCATCCGAAGAGATTTGTGGTGGTTTGGGAGGTTTTTCCCAAGGTTTTGCAGAGCTGGTGTGGATTATTCAGGCTGGATAATATTTAGGGAGAGAAAGGGGGTGTTAGAATGGGATTTCATCCTCGCCAGCCCCCCAGCTGATGGAGGAGGCGCCCAGCACAGCCCTGGGATGCCACCAGCCAAATGCTGAGTCAGCAGATACTTGCAAACTCATGAAACCAGAAAAATGCTGGGGTTTAGCTGCACATTAACAGCGACTCGGGCAAAACACGCTGGAATTTGTTCTTTGAGGAAAAAAAAAAACCATCCAGGGCAAGGCTGGGCACTGCCTTCCTCGCAGCTCTGGGGACCAAAAAACTTTAAGATTCGGAAAAATCTGTTCATTGCCATCCGCCCCACACGTCCAAAATCTCATTTATATCGTGGGATTGGATGGAGCAGGTTTGATAAGTGGGGTTTTGGTTTGATGTGCCAAACAAGTGAAGGATTTTTTCCCAAATAGCTTTTCTTCCACTAGTTAAACCTGCCGTTACTAGTAGAGGACCTGCTGGGGAGGTGGAGGATATATATACAAAAAAAATAATATGTGTATTATATATTTGTATAAATAAATAGAAATAAAATAGAAAATTATATT
>NW_010134173.1:0-26817 GCF_000699245.1 Pterocles gutturalis | reverse complement strand
CTAACATTCTGTGATCCTGTGATTCTGTGTGACCTAGATATCGTGGTACTTGAAATGGCATAAATGGGCAGGGAGATACAGTAATGGCATAAGACTGATGCTGCTTTCCAATATCTTTTGTCAACATTATATAAAATGCAGTAGTGTTAGCTTTTACCAGAACCCAGTAGGGAATACACATTACATCAAGAAAAAGCAGAGGAGGGGAGGAATGGTAGAGAGATTTATGAATGTGACATGCTTCAAATTGTAAGGGGGCTTCAGCACATTATGTTTAACTGCATTAAATTGGAGCAATCCTCATTCCCATTCCTTCTCCTTCCACCTTTGGGATACCACAAGTTGCAGGTATTTCCAAAGAAATCTTGCTTTCACTTTCTCAAATACCACAGGGTGAAAGCATGGAAGAGGTGATGAAAGTAATGAGGCAAGCAAAACAGGGTGAATATTTGCATTTCCAAAAATGCATTTCAAGAGACTGAAAAAAAATGTGTCTTCTGGCTTGCACAGACCAGACTTGAGTGTGTTGTTCCCCTGGCCAACAGGAGGGAGCACATGTGTGACTACTTGCTTTTCTTTGTCCTCAGGGCTATGGCTTGGAAAGGCATAGGAGTTCATATACACTCATCCATTTTTTTTTCCAGCCAATTTATTGCATGAGACAGTCATGTATTTTCCCCTGTGGATCTCCCAACAGACCAAAGCTGTAGTTGTGCCTGAGGAGACCACGAAAAATAGTATCTGACAATTTCTGCAATCATCTGCTATGAAGAAAGAAATTCAATAAGAAATCCTGCAGAGATGACAAGGTTGCCACTAAGATGGTTTCTCCCTTACAGGGATGTACTTTTTTTTCCTCTTTTATTTCAGAGGAAGGAAATAACTGTTCAAAACTCCTCTGCTTCTGTTACACACGATTTTCAGAATGCGGCATTTCATATGAGAGAGACGAGTGCTCACACATACCCTGAAGCAGAATTGCAACATTTACATTTGTTTCCTGTCTTAAGCTCTCACGGGGGACTAGAAATCAAAGAGTCTGTGTTTCACCCCAGAAGTGTCTGCTTTTCACTGGTGAGTCATGTGGTACTCTACAAGTCACATCCAGCGTCGTTTTATTTCTGATTGCATGGAAAGTAAAATGCATCCTTGCTATGGCTTGACTCTAACACAGGCTCAATAACAAAACAAAGCTCTCTAGAGATTTTATCACTGCTGATGCAGTGGGACCCAGCTGCTCAGCTACATTCTGACTCGGCAAAGATTTCATTGTCTTTTCACATGCAATAATACACTCAGAAATGACAAGCAAAGGCAAATTTTTAGAGCACGCACATGGCTTTATGTCTCAGTAATACACTGGATGTGCAAAAGAATAGTTTCTCATGCTCTGGCACTATGAGACTACAGAAAATTGCAGACAATTATTTTATCTTAAGTTCCTCTTCCTCCTAGAAGTTCACTGTTTCATGATATACTAATCACTGTTAATAATAGATATTATACATCTCTAAAGAAATCACAACCAACAACCATTGTTATTTATTTCAAAACACTGGGCCTGTAGAACAGATGGAGCAAATACTGCTTTAGCACAAAAGAAGGAACAGCATACGGCTCGTTTCTCCTTGCTCTGCTTCTAACTAGACAAGGGGCTGTGCGAGATGCACGGAGCTTTCCCAGACACTGAATACTGGGAAGCTGAAAGCAAAAGCTGCCCTAAGGAATCACAAGCTCTGGAAAACAAGTTTCCTCCATTTGGATTGAGCAGTTTCCAATCTTTGGCTAATCCTTTCCACAGGAGACTTTGAACTGATAGTGTCTGAGGTTCTCTCTTTGGAATCGTATAAACATATGCCTGATGTTAAAGCCTTATTCAAAAGCGAATTCATTGTTTGTGAGATGAGTCACTGGTACATACATGCATACATACATGGCAACTGGAGTCAGTAGAGGAACACTTTGCAACAGCTGTTAAAATTGTTACAAAGCAGGAGACAACAATTATGGCTAAAACCTCATGCATGAACATAACTACTACTCTTCAGAAAGCCTAACATGCCTTTTATAGATAATAGCATCTGCAAGGATTAGTGAGCATATTTTGTCTGGCTTCTGGTATTTCACAGGTTACAAGTATCTTTTCCTCTTCCTTTCACAGTAACCTGCAGGAGCATTTGTTTCCTTTTCCACATGCTGTTGTTTCTTCTGCCATTACCTGTTCTTTCTTGTGCCATTAGCAAAGCTGACAGTCTGGTAGGCTTTAATATGCACTATAAGTTTACAGATAAATTAAATGAGTAGCACCAAGCTAAAAGGAACTGGAAAGAGATGTTTTCCATTTCTCTGAGGGGAAAGAGAACAACTGTCCTTTGCAGTTACATTGCAAGTCCTCTTTTTTTTTTTTTTTTTTTTTTTTTTTTTTTTTTTTTTTTTTTCCCTTCCCCAGTTAATATCACATTTGGACATTTCCTCAGCTAAGGTGAAAAGATTGTGAAATTGTTTTGATATCCTATTTACAGAAACTCAGCAATTTTTAACTCAGTTTGTCTAGAGAGTGTATTATACTGACTAGCCATGTTACATACTTGAAAGCTTCCTAAATACTCTGACAAGCCTCTTTTGATCCAGGCATTAAGCAAAGCAAAGGTTCCTTGGCTTATTTTTGGTTTGCCAAAAAATAATCAAGCAAAGTTTCTAAACGTGATGTTCCTTCTCTATCAATCTACTGTTTTAGAAATCAAAAATAGTAATAACGGAAAAAAAAAAGACACAAATGTTGCAGTAGCTGACTCTCAACACACCTTTGCTGTAGAAGTCAGTTTTCTGTAGTTGGTTTTGAGGGTACAGTCAGTTGGTAAGTAAAGGATCACTCTCAGGGGGATGTAGGAAGTTCATTCATTCATGTCAAGACCAACATACACTATTCTGCAATATATATAAGCACATCTTGGCTAACTGAAGTAATCCACCAAACTCAGACGTACCTTGCTCTGCTGTATTTACATGCTTCTCGCATCATCAGGAGAGGAAGCTTTCTGCATGCTGTGAAACCTGCTTCTTCAGATGAAACTTCCCATAGCAAAATTTGCACCATCACTGCTTCTAAGCACTTAAGTTTTTCAAAATGTAAAGATTAGGCACCTTAGCACTTAAATATAGGAATCACAGATTGCTAAGAAAAGGCAATTCTGAAGTGCAAGAACAACACTGTACAATATTATATGGACAGTAAAATAGCCTATGTATTCTGCACAGCCTTTCCTCAGAAAAATAATCTAACCTCAGAGTTAGGGATGTGAGGTTTTTATTTTAAAAATTTAATTAATGCTGTCTCCCACCAGAATTCAATGGGGGGTTCAATTGTAAATTGAATTGTTAATTCATCATAAGGTTCTCTTACAAAAAGCATGGTCACTACAACCCAACGCCGTGCTCCATTTAACAAAATGTACCTTGACAAGTTTTGTGCTCCTGAGCAGGGGGGTAAGGGTCAGCAGTTTCTGAGTTATATATGTTTAACTGGCCTCTTTCATGTAAGAAAAGAGGAGACACTAACAAAAATATTATACATGTCATGATGACTGAAAATTACCTGGGCTGCTAGATACAGAGATAACACCTCTCAGTCACTTTTCTGTTTCTGTAACAAGTGAAGGACAAAGCTCTTTGAACAGGATCCTCCTCCTTTAGGAGACTTAGGCATTCCCAGATTAAATCAGCTGCTTCTATTTTCAGCTCTCTTCTATAGGTAGGTGACCAGCCCTTAGCAGGTACTGACAGCGGTTTGTTTTGTGAGCTGACCCAGAGGCTACCAGCTTTTTTAGGCAGATCACAATTTTCAGCCATATGCCTGCAAAATGCTGTGACAAATTCCTGTAAAACTTACCATCCAAAACTTTAATGCATTTCCCAAGGTAATTTCCCATGTCTTTCTGGGGGAAGAAAAGTAGATTTTTGTAATTCTGTCATCACGTTTGGTGCTGAATTTAGCAATCTATGTTTATTCAGGATGGTTAAAAATAATAGTAGTAGGAATTTAGTAGTGGCGTGCTCTTTGCTTACTTCTTCATGCATCTTCTCTGTGGACGCTCCTGCCTCAGCTGAACAGAGGCATCCAGTTCAAACAGTGCCTCCCCCCTAAGTATCAACAATAGTTGCATCAGTTTAAGCAAATTGTTAATCAAGGGTAACTATGAAGACAAGTCTTGTAGGACAATAAAGATTTCTGAAGTCTTAATCAGCCTAGCTGTGGTTTAAATATTTGGAGAGTTAAAAGGGTTTCTGTTGGGACCTTATGTCCTGGGTTAAGCTGAATCACAGAATCTCCTTAGTCTTGCTAGAGATAACGTAATGGTAAACCTGAAGCAAAGGAACTTTCCTCCAGTGTGTTTGGTTACTAAAAGACCACAAAGTGTTCTGCAGTCCGAATAGTACACTTGTCCCTTCTTAAGCAGGTCTCCATCCTACCATCAGAGGTTGTAATCCTACTTTATCTCCAGCGAGCCTGTATGTGCAGGTGGGGACGGTGATAATAGGAAGGAGGGAACTAACATTTAGCAGCACATTTTCTTCTTTGCATACAGCACAGTTTTAAGCAGAGCAGATCAGTTAAACTGCAAAGAAGAGAGTTTTGTTGTCATTGTTTCAAAGGGTTTTGTTTGGCTTTTGAGAAGAAAGTAGCAGAGAAGCATAAACTTTTTCAAGTGGTTTCGGCTGAGTTGTCTGGTTACATTGCCACGGTATATCTCTCCCACACTCCCTAACTTCACAGGGAGGAGGGCCCACGGTCCAGGCTGACACATCAGGCAAACATGACAACAAGGCGCTGAATGACCTCTTCTTATGGAAACCTCTGCCAGGTACCTGCTGCTGGCTCCTGAACCCCAGGGCTGGTGTGGGCTGGGAATCTCAGCATGCTCAGCATATGCTTCCCAGCAGGATTAATTTGCTGCAATTTTAATTCCTGCCAGTGTGTTTCGTCTGTTGGGCAGCAACTGAAGAGGAGCTTGAGTTACACCTGTTTCCAGCTCAGCCCTTTGAGCCACCGCTGCCCTGATGTCTGTACAAAGGCCAGCACAGATATGAACAGACGGAAGAAACAGGGCCTTTTGCTTGGCTGACATCAGAGCAACACACCTTCACAGCTTCTTTCGGTAAAGCTGATACAAAGCAGTTGTTTCTTCCTTTCAAGAGACAGGCTCAGTTTGAAAATCTGTGAAGAGAAAGGTGCCTTTTATTTCTGTCAGAATGTGTGGGATTTAAAAAGCAGGGAGGGGAAGCTCAAGGGGTGCATGGGGGTTTCACCAATTTGTTTGGATTTGACTGTGCCACTCCTGCCCTCCATCAGCACCTCTTAAATCCAGGGGTTTCGCTAAACATAAATTACCCTAGCTGGATCATCCAGGTACTTAAAGATCCATTTTGCTGGCTCTACTTCCTCTTTTCACTTTTGCACATAAACACAATCCCATAGAAACCTCCTAGCAATGCTAGGTACCCCCTCTGGACATGCCAGGTTAGCAGTGGCACACCACTCAGCCCAGCAACCCAAGGTTGTCTGAGCAGTTTACTGACTTCCTCCATTAGGAAGAGGAAATTGTGCCCAAATAAGAATATTTTTAATGTCAGTAGTGGTACCTGAATGCCCACCTTCCTGTCCCCCAATGAATGTGGTAGCTGTCCTAGTTAGAAAACTGCATAAAATAAGGCCAAATTTCCTCCTGATTCATGTATCAGTTTCAAAATCCAAAGTCAGCTATCCTACAGCTGGCAATCTGAAACGAGTAAGCTCATGCCATACACTCCTCCCAAGCATTTCCCCACATGAAGGCAGCAGTCAAGTGCTTTAATACAAAACACAAGACTTGACAGACTTGTAACCTTAACCACAGTTTTGACTTTGTTTCTCTCCCAGGCAGTGACTACAGAAGAGCGTTGCAGAACTTACTTGGTGAAACACTGCCTGCTGACACGTGGAAGTCTGTCTAAAATGCCTGCACTCTGCTTCTCCGCATTAATACACATGCCATCCATTCTCACAAAACCTCAGCTGTGAGCTCTCAGTTTTGCACAAGCAGAAGAGGAAATGTAGGTAGGTATAGAAAACCCCAAAGGCAGTCATGAAGCGAGGGAGGTGTTAACCACAAGCAGCTCTTTCTTCAGTGAGTGCATGTCAGTTCCCAGCAGCAGGCTGGAGTCTGTAATCACAAACACTTATGTACTGTAATACTTGGAGTCTGCAGGCATCAGCTACACCAAGCCCCAGTCTAACCTTAATGACTTGGGAAAGTCACTGCAGTAGACCTTGCAAAGAGCTGGACTATTTTTCAAAACAGACTTTTTATACATCAATGCAGATTTCAGCAGTGGGGGGCAATGGTGGCGGGGAAGAAGAGTATTCTTGCATCAGTGTCTCATTCAAACTGTATTTCCCTCCTCCCACTTCCACTTTTCCAGAGGTTGGCTTTGATTTGTAGAGTGGTGATACATGAATCCAAGACTGAGACTAAATCATGCTGAACAAGTTTGTTCAAAGGTAGTGTATAAAGATCATCTATAGCAACAAATTCTGAAGCTGATATACCAAATCCTGTTAAGTTTTAAGTGTAAAGAATTGATCTGCAGATACCCCCAACCTGTTCCAAATGTCCACAAAATGTGGCATGTGAAGAACTGTTGCATTTCGTTGTAAAGGTAGCTAAAAAGATGCTGACTTTGTAAGATTCTTTAGCATGTTAAAGCTTCTCTAAAAATAACATAATACAGAAATTTAATACAGAAATTTAATTAGCTTAATTCAGTGCTGAAAAAAAAATCCTAAAACTGGCCCTTGGAACAGGTACTTTTATTAAAAATAAGACAGAGCCCCACACAGTTACAGTATAATCCATTTATTAGCATACCTTGTGAGCCATTGGTGTTGATCCAGGGGACATGACAGTTTTGGCACTTGACTGATTTCAGATATACTCAGCATGTGGTTTGTAGAGAGGGATTTTAATAGGACTGAGTGGGCTACTATACGGTGAGTGTTTCTCTTTGATATGGGGAGTTAAATATTTTTCTTAACACATAAAAATATAGCCCACGAGATGTGCATTAGTCTGGGTCACAACACTTTGTTCCCCAAGAAGCGGTCCCAAGCTGGTTATCTACAAGGGCCATTCTGTTCTCTCTTGCTACAAGAAACTCCCAGCAAGTCTATCAAGATGGTGTTAAGTAGCACAGTGCAGTTCATCTCTCAAAAGCTTTCATGTGATTGCTGAATATACACACAAAAATCTATCTTCAAGTGGTTGATGGATCACCGCAGCTTTTTTTTGGGTGAAGAGACTTCAGGATATTGGGCTCAGAAAAGGAGGAAGACAGACAAAAGGCAGGCCCACCTCTCTTACCCCTGAGACAGCAAATATCCATGTTCCTGGTTCTTCACCAATGCTTCCAGTAATACCTTTGAGGAACCAATCTGCTATTCTCTGCTACAAGGGTAGAAGGATTACAAGGGCAATTGATGTCCTGTCCAGGTTAATTAACAGCTGCCTGATTAATTACAGCACAGACCATAATTCATAGAAATCATCAGAGCAGTGTTCAGCTATGGGAAAGGGATAGATCTTTAAACCAGCTTCAGCTGGCCAAAGCCAGAACTGGTGTCAAGACCGGGCTGATAAGGGTTCCAGTGCGAGCACTGCAGGTGAGGAAGACACTGGCACTTGGTCAGCTTTTGTAGAGCACTGGGGTAATTTACTTAAAGAGGGACACCTGGAACACTAATAGCTGTACCTTTGACCCTTACCGATACGTCTACCCTGCCAATGCTCCCACCCAGAGTGACATTCCCTTTCTCACATAACCAGCATGTGGCACACTGCTACGGGAAATTGTCTCACAGTGTCCACGTGGCACAGTGCAGCCACCAGCAGCGGTGACTGAGCCCTCAGCTCCTGGAAACAGTATATGCACATTAGCCTTATCCAACAGACTAACGCCACGAAGGAGGACTGTTATCAGCCCTACAGGTATGTCAGCCACAGCAAAGGTCTACACAGCTATCCAGGTGCTCCCTGCCCAGAGCTGCATTACACTGCCCAGACATACCTTCAGCAATTGCTCTGAGCTCAGAGGGGTGCTGCGCCTGCCTGAGAGATGGAGGGAATTAACCTTGGTGGGTTTTCATCCCCTTGTAGCTAGGCTGCCACCAAGATCACACTAGCAAGCTTAAAGCTAGCTCCAGCATACATACATAATACACACACTGCACTGAAGTCACTTACAATGTTGCCTATTATAGAAAATAATACTGAAAATAATCAGCAGATGGCACAGCCTCCTTTGGCAAACTGCATTCAGTTCTGGTTACCCAAGCTTAAAGATCCATCAGAAGGAGAAGACATGGAGAGACAGTCAGCATATTGTCAGACACCTAGACAAGTTTGGGTTTTAGAGAGACAGAGAAGCCACAGTTTTAGAAAAGGGACTATCGCTAGGGTAATGGACACCAGAGAATACAAAGCCAGGCCCCTTATTTCCTCCCATAGCTGAGAACACAAGGACAGATGGGATTCAATGAAAACAAAAGGCAATTAATTCAGGAACCATAAAAATAAATTATGTGCTATGGAGAAGAGAATCATATTAGTTCTCACTGCCAGAAAATATTGAGGCTGAGATCTTAGTTGGATTAAATAAGGGATTAAACATTCATATGGAAGATGAAGGCTGGTTACATTAAATAGTTTTTTAAAAGTTAGATAAACTATCATGCTTTAAAAAAAAAAAATCACAACAGGATAGTGCATAGTGTTTGTACAACACCTAGAGGACCAAGTACTTATGCATCTATTTTTAATGATAATAATGGTAATGCAAGTAATTAATTTAAATGAGCCAAGAAGAAAATTCCCAAAAAGGAAAGGTTGTTAAAAATTTTTCAGTAAAAACTCACATATACTATCCTTTGAAACATCTGCTGCTGGCCAACATTAGGTACAGAATACAGTCCTAGGGCAGCTGAGCACCATTCATCCAACCAGGCAGCTCCAGTAAGCCTCAGTGGCAAAGCACATGAGTTTGGTTTGGGCCACAGTCCCAGTTTAAACAGTAAAGAGCAATAGTGCTGCTCTGAAACAGGTTAGGACAATTGAGGAGAGTACTGGCAGACTTCCCTACAGTACCAGTACAGTGTAGGAGAAGGAGATCAGATAATTACTACCCTCCTCCCGGCTCATGTGGGACTTAAGGGATGTTAGTTACAAGGATTCTCACAGCTTTCATGGCGACAAGATCTAGGAGAAAGAAGTATTTTGACCTAGAACATGGGAATTTCAAAAGACAATGCCAGACCTGTGTCTCACTCATGTTACATGGTATTTTATTCTAACTCCTGAACAGCAACCAGTTAAGTAGGCTTAAGGAAATAACCTCACGGTTTCAGTCCTTTGGGTGTTTCTATGCCTGTGGGGGTTATAGGTATAAGCTGGAAGATCAAACCAGGTTAAATTAGAGATGTGACAGCACCCAAGGCACAGAAACTCCATTTGAGCTGCTGTAGCATGCTGGCCTGGGGGAGGCTGAAGGTAAAAGCCAAATTCCTCCATGTTTCCCAGACAGGTACTGTTGCTGCCAGTGTGGAACTTGGCATTTAATTCCCCCACAAGACCAGAGGTCTGTAACATAATTGCCCTCTGTCATTTGAATTCCTGGGAGATAAGAAGCCGTCTGCAGCTTGCGTCTTAGGGACTCTCTGCCAACAGCTGTAGGACAACACAGCCAGCATGGAGCCAAGCACAGCACTGCTGAAGGGTCAAGCCTGGCACTTCAAACAGGGTTATCAGCACAAGCTGCACTGCAGACATTCAGCCCCTTGGGAAAAGGCACTAACAGATCAGATCTGTCTCAAAGGCCAGCTTGCAGGGGTTCTGACATTGCATGTTTTAAAGATTCCTACAATCCTTTTTTAAAATAAAGTTTCCAAGCAGGATCTTTAAACAGTCCATTGCAGCACTGGTAACCCCACCACCTTGTAACACCTGGAGAGGGTAAATGGAACTGCTTAGGTTAGCATTCACACACAAAAATCAGCCACCTAGCCAGATCAGCACCTTTACGTTAAGCTCTTTTATGGAGGACAAATTAACGCTTCAGGCAATCACTACTTACTGAATCCTAGGCAATTTCAAAGATGTATCACCCCATGCCCTGTAATAGGACATTGCTAATCCACAGGCTGCGCTCTGCCTTCTGTTCTTGCCTTGGTAATATCTAGGTATTGAACATCTCACTCAGTGCCTTGAGTGCAGACCTTCCAGAGAGGAGGCCAGTGCCTGACCCAGTCATTGCCAACCCTACACTGCCTGAGCAAACCCAAAACATGCACATCTGGCACAAGTTCCAGGTGCCCCATTCTGCATTATTAGTCCATGTTTAGGTCCTCGGTTATGCATCAAAGCTTGCTGAGCAGACCTGTCTTCTCTGGCTTGTCTACACATTGCAAGAACACCCTGTTGCGCAACTGTTAATGCACTTGGCCCTTCTATCTATTTTTAGATTTTTCTATCTACTCAGGAATAATAAATTAACTTACAAAAGTAATTAAAGCCTAAGAGGAAACTCTTTTCATTTGTTTGGATGAGGGGGGAGGAAGAAATTGAAGTATTATCCAACAACCCCTGCTTTGTCTCAGCATTATTTCTGTTCAGGCACTACAGCTTGATGGCACTGCTTGAGTTTACTCCCACTGAGAGGACGGAAAAAAGAAATAGTGCAAAGAAGAGAAGAGAGGAAATGTAGTCCAGGATTGCAAGAACAGGACACACTTCAGGAAAGCGGAAAGCTGCTATGCAGCACTCTTACTGTCGTACACCTCAAGCACATTACTCACTCCCTGTGTCTGTTGTGTATCTACACCCCAGGTGTATTTCCATGTTTCACGGGAGAACTGTGAACACAGAGATATTAAAGACTAACATCACAAGTAAAGGGCAGCTAATTACTATGGTGAATAAGGTACCAAGAGAAAGCCCCCGCAGTGCTGTTAAATTGTGACTCAACACCTGAATGTTTGAGATTAACATTAATTTGGATTTAAAGAAAAAAAATTGTCTATCCAGCCTTTTGAGGTCACATTTTTAAGTTCTTCATAGTAATCACAAGGGCAAGAAAGCTTTGGTCTCTTTAAAATTAAGATTTTACTCTCACACCTACAACTGATTCTAGGAGATGCTGCTTTAAGAAAAAAAACCCAAAAGAGCAACCAAATACAAAAGAACCACTATACTGAGAAAGCAGCAATAAAACCGTAGCATCTGGCAGCTGAAAATGCGTGATAGAGGATTACAGCAGGAGGGAAAAGCATCTCTTAGCAGGGACAGACACTTTAAAGGGATCATATGGGAGCAGACCTACAATTCAGAAGAGAAAAGGTTCCCCCTAGAGACAGAACAGGGAAAGAAAAAACCGCAACTGTTGGCCTGTTCCTCAGCTCAGGTCAAATCTTCCCATTCCTGGAATTGAAGAGAGCTCTTATGAAAAAATATCTGAGGATTTCCACGATGCCAGAGCCTGGTGCCCTCTTCCAAGCATCTCACCTCTCCTTGCAGCATTTTTCAAGTGTACAAACATACAAAAACAGGAATAGATTTACAGAGGCAGGTATTTCTCCACTTCTACCATTTCTGTGTGCCAGGGCAAAGGACCAAGTGTGATTGCATTACAGGATTTGGATAGAGCAGCACAGACATTATTCTTACCAGTGTGCCCCTGCTTTCTCTGCTTAGAGATTACAGACTAAAGTGAAACCAAAGACTTTAAAGAATCAGCCATAACTGTTTTTCTCCCGGTTCTACGTTAAAATCTCTTCCCAGTGTCCAATAACAAATCTCCATCAGTCAGTTACAGGCCAGAAGCCACAGCCTGCTGCTGCTGCAGGGCAAAAGGACCATATGTTGAAGTTCCTAGAGCTCAGACATTTTCATTTTAGCTTGGTCACTTTCTTGATCCATGGTACATATTTGCTGACCTTTGTGTACACACCAGGGGAATCCTTCCGACCACAGCCATAACCCCAGGAGGTGATCCCCAAAATGATCCAGCGTCCATTTGACCTCTGACACACGAGTGGTCCCCCACTGTCACCTTGGCAGCTGTCCACCCATTTATCTTCAGAGAGGTTCCCAGCACAAATCATGCGGCTAGTGAACTTCTGCCCATAACGGACCTCACAGTCTTCCCGTGGGAGAAGAGGCACCACCCCTTGCAGCAGGGTTCTTGAATAGGACTTCCCTGGAACAGAACAGACCAGCCAGACCAATTCACCTACAGACAACAGCAGCGACATAGAGCAATGGTGCTCTGCACAGAAACAGGTATTTGTACATTTCATGTCAAGACTGCGGCACAGAAATAGGCCAAGCTCAGCATCTCTGAGACACCAGAACTTCAGAAAACAGTGCTGCCAGGCCAGATCACAAAAAAGATCTCTAAGATCAAAGAAATGGGAAACAGGTTGGAGAAAAAACATTAGTTCAAATGATGAGTCTTACTCCTGGTTCTGCCAACAAGTAACTTGAACCTTGTTCAATTTATTTCACCTCTCTGAGCCTCCATTTCCTCCTCTGTAAAACAAGGACAGGGTTTTTTGTTTTTTTTTCTCAAGAGAATAAATGCAGTAATATTTGTAAAGTGCTCAGTGCTCAGAAAAATTTTGGTAGATGTTTCAGAGGCATCCAAATATTATCCAAAGGGAGCTCACTTCATCTTTGGCCAGATTTGTCTCTATTTTCTCAAATCTCTTTATCACCCCAGACTTGCTCAGAACATATGGTTCACGTGCCATATTAGAGTATGATCTTTCTGTGCCCAAAAAGTTCACAAGGTAACTGCAGGTAACTGTCCCTCTCACTGGGAAAGCCAGGTTTGGTGTGTGGGGAGGGGTTCTAGCCATTAAGCCCTAGTACAGCTTAAGGGAGTTACATGGCCAAGTTGCTCCTTGATTCTCTGCAGAAACCCCAAAGTGACACGTGCACCTGGTACAACTGACAGGAAAGGCAAATGGATCCTTGCAGTTAAACACTTGGGGTAACCACTAGGGAAACAGATGGGAAGGACGGTAAATCCAAAATCAACAGACAAGCTCTTGGGGCTATTTGCCTTTTGGCAGCAAGTCTTTCTGAACATATGGCTTTGCTTGAGTCACAGCAGCCCCAGAAAGACCTCCCTGCCCCAAGCCCTGCATTATATCTCTGAACCCCAAATGGGGGAGGACTGGGCAGACGGTTATACAGCTTTGTTTAGAGTTTAAAGCTGTCTCCAGACCTTGCTAATACATCCAAGTCAGGACTCCACCAAGCCCAGCATTTTAAAACTTTGCCTCAATAAAGTTAAGTATTTAATAATGAATACTTTCTAGAATATTCCCAGCTCCCTTTTACCTAGGAAACTCCATAGAAATGTGATCCAATAGGACAGGTACAGGCTGTCTCAAACCTAGCGCAGAAACCAGCCTCAGAGCCCAGCTGTCCCTGCAGCAATATCCAGGGAGATTGAGCACGGTAGTCTGAGAGAGATTCCTTCTACCTCTAAGCCCCCACTTCACTCCTACAGCATCATGAAGAAGGCAGAAGGTCATGGAAACATGGGGGCCTGCCATGGGCTTTGTACACTAGCTCTGCCCAGGCTGCGGCGTAAGGGGTCTGGTGTGGGCAAGCATGCGGTAGTAGAACGGGGAAAAAGAGGACTGTGGCCAGATGGCAGCATTGCCCTCTGCCACAGCTTTGGAGGGACGCTGTGACAACCAAAACTTCCACCATAGGCAGGCTCAAGAAGCCTCAAAATCAGAAGAAAATACAACAGCACAAATATCACCTCACGTCCCTGCTCCTTAACACCGTGTGCTGGAACAGACAGTAGGAGCAGTAAGAACATGGCCTCGAGTTGTGCAGACTTAAATTAAAGGCCCATGAAGGCTTCTGAACCCATGCTCCCCCACCTTTCTTGCCCCTGAAAGCCCCACCACTCACCTGTGTCTCCCCAGCCGGAGATGATACAGGCTTGCCTGTTGATGTCAGACTTCTCTTTCCTGCCAGGCAGGCAGACAGGCAGAACGTGGTGATTGAAGGAGAGACAGTGCCCCTCTCTGCCCCGCATCCGGACCAGGGCAATGTCGTTATCATTGCTGCCAGCCCAGTAGTTCCTGTGGAGGACAATCCGCTCCACGGGCAGCTCCCTCTCAAACTCGTCCTTCACACCTGTGTGGTAATCGCCCACCCGCAGCAGGTAGCGCTGCACATCAACACCAAACCTGGAGAAAAAGAGACTGAAGGTCTTGATACTCCCTGTGCTGGCTTTGGCTGGGATAGAGTTAATTTTCTTCACAGTAGCTAGTATGGGGCTGTGTTTTGGATTTGTGCTGGAAACAGTACCCGGATATTTTTGTTACTGCTGAGCAGTGCTTACACAGAGTCAAGGCCTCTTCTGCTTCTCACAGCTCCCCACCAGTGAGTAGGCTGGGGGTGCAAGCTGGGAGGGGACACAGCCGGGACAGCTGACCTCAACTGATCAAAAGGGGATATTCCACACCATACAATGTCATGCTCAGCACATAAAGCTGGGGGAAAAAGAAGGAAGAGGGGGGATGTTCAAAGTTATGGTGTTTAGCTTCCCAAGTAACCGGTATATGTGACGGAGCCCTGCTTTCCTGGGGATGGCTGAACACCTGCCTGCCAATGGGAAGTAGTGAATTAATTCCTTGTTTGGCTTTCCTTGTGCGCACAGCTTTTGATGTACCTATTGAACTGTCTTTAACTCAACCCACGAGTTTTCTCACTTTTACTATTCTGATTCTCTCCCACATCCCACTGGGAGTTGGGGAAGGGCGGGAGAAGTGAGCAAGCAGCTTTCTGGTGCTTATTGCTGGCTAGGGTTAAACCACAACACTCCTACTAAGAGGGAAACAGACTCACACAAGTCTCAGTTGCTATGAAACTGAACCAACTGAACCTGAAGGTTCCACTGGGCTCTGAGAATAACCTTGTATGAGGTTATCTTTTTCATTGTTGAGTATCTCTTGGTGCTCTCCACTTACAAACACACCTTTTGAAGCAGTGGGCTGCAGTGATTACCCAGCAGCTGCTAATCACTGTTGCTCCGCACAGCAGACGAGTATCTTGATGAAAACCCTTCAACCGTAGTGAGGCCTGCCATGGCCAACCACCTCTGAAGAAGAAACAGGGGAATAATAGGTGTCACACACATGGGAGCTGTTTTCCTCTTCCCATCCACTCTGCCCTATCTGGGCTCAGCTGGCACGCATTCTTCCCTAAACAGGCCCACTGGTTCAAATCAAGTTCAATAATCCCCAGTGAAAATGTATTAATGTACTCAGCATTTGCCTGGCTATTTCCAAAGCCCGTAGGAAAGCTGGAACCAGTTCTGGCTTCCTCGGGAATTACAGGGTACCAGTACCTGAGAGACTTCTTTCCACCGATGATCCTTTTCTTGCGACGGTGAAGCAAGCGCATCCCACACACAGCAGACGCTGGACCTGCACAGCAAAGTTAGAGCAGTTGGGTAGATACCTTCAACTTAAGTACCAACAATTGCTGTCACAGAGCCAAATACCATTCACCTTCCCTGAGGGCATTAATCCTCATGGTAGCTGACTGCATTGTGTTGTGCATATGGAATTCATAGAAGAGTTGATCCCATAGGTTTCCTCAGTTTTGGTGGAGGTGATTACTTGCAGTATCTGTAGTCTTATACCAGGAGTGGGACCTCTATGGCTATTTCCTTAGTACTCTAAAACCCAAAGTTTGCTCGTGGTTACTGCTCTAAGGAAGGGTACGGTGACTTGGCTGTGGAAAAATTCTGCAGGCTCAGCAGCCCGACGTGGGTGGAGCTCCCAGACTAGTCTGGAGCACCCTGTGCTCCTAAGAAGAGACAATGAAAACAAGGAAAAAGTAGGAAGTGCAGGACAGGACATGCTTATTTTGAAGGTAAAGTTTCAGCCAAAGAGAACTACAGGGTAAAAGATAAAAGCATGCAGAGATCCTACAACTGGAGCTCCAGGGTTCTCCATAGAAGAACTGGGCAAGTCACCTGTTCTCCTTATATCTTGGACCTTCTCTTCCACATAGTCACAGATCACACCAGCATCCTCACTGTGCCAGCAGCTGTGAATCCCGGTGTCAGGCCTGATGCATTGCCCCAAGGCGTTCTCCGTGCCACTGCATTCTACATTGTCCAGATGGATGGGCCCATGGCCTTCGCCAAAATAAGCCATTGCCCTGGCTTTTGCTGTACCACTGCAATTAGAGAGAGGGTGGCTAATCTGCAGTAAGCAGGACGCAGGTGAACCTGATGCACCAGCATATTTTAAGAGAAATAATATTTGGTGTCAGTCCATGCACAGACAGCAATACAGTGAGAAGAGGACCCTACTCCATCAAGCATATGTGGGTATGCCAAAACTAAGAAATTAAGCCCCCAAAACATGCTGAGAATGAAGGGATCCCCCTGAGAACTGTTTCTATCTGTAAGATGCATGTACCAGAGCTCTTACCTGAATCCCAGTTGTCTGCAAACCACTGCAGCATCTCTGTCTGTCCACCCATCATCACAGACAGTGCCCCACTGCCCATTCAGGAATACCTCAACGCGTCCCTCCTTGGTGCTTTCTCCATCCACCAGCCGAACAGGAGGCCCTGCAGGAGGAAACACATGGGTTGCTGCAAGCAAGAACACCAGAGAGTGTGAGGTGCCCAGAACATGGGTTCTATAAGAAAATATTAATCCCAGACACCAGTAAGTTTAAAAAACAAGAAAAAAGAAAAAAGGAGTGTTTCTATATGATGACATTTCACCTCTGTGCTGAATCACAAGACTACATACATATTAGCTTCTTTAATACATACTGGAAATCATAAGTGGATCATATTCTGAAAGCTGAATAAAGAGGAAAACAAGAACAGCGGGAAAGTTACTAACTCCTGAGCCAAGAGTGGACAAGCTTAAACATTCCTAGGAAAGAAATCCATTAAATTATAAAGCTATTACATTATTTTAAGCAAGAGAAGAGTTCTACATCCAGGAAAAACAAAAATGTTGGACGCTGTCTATTTTAGTAAAAAAATGTCTGACAAACTGGAAAGTCTCCTGTAGCAGGGAAATGGGAGAGTATGAGGCCTCATATAAATGAGGAAATTATGTTAACTTGAAATACAGTCACAATTTTAATTAAAACTGTGCCATCCACAAAAGAGAGTGCAAGTCTCCACACCAAAAACCCCCTCACATCTCAAGTCCTATTGACTTGGCAAGGTGTGACACTAATGTAACTACACCAGTTTTCTAAAGGGTGTAGTTAGAGGGGTCCCATGTTCCCACAGACATGGGGCCGAGGCATCTCATCAATGAGCAATGGCACACTAGGGCAACCACCATTCCTCAGACCCTCAGGTTTGTTTTAGAGACTGCCAACACAATTCCCTCCAGTTTCCATTTCTCTGCAGGTCTGACCATAGGTCTGGCAGGGTCACAGCTCTGTGGCTGTGCCCCAAGACAGCCAGGTCTCATTCCTAGAAGTCCTTCTCAAAAACCAGCCCCCTTGCTGAGACAGCACAGGGAAAACTCCCACATCTGCCAGAGCTTCCAAAGGAACAGACCAGTGAGTGGAACTTTCCCACCATCCAGGGTGAGTGGCAAGGCGAGTTACCCAGGCTGCCATCCATGGCTGTGTTGCTCTCAGGGGGACAGCGGACTCCCACATCCTCAGCGTGTGAGCAGTCATGCTGCCCCCAGTTGCTGTGGGGACAGTCCAGGAGGGACAGCTCTGTCCCCACACAAGCCACATCATCCAGTAAGATAAAGCCTTGGCCAGCAGCATAGTCACCTTCAGAGGCCAGGGTAGCGGGACCACTGGTGGAACAAAACAGGACATAACATCAGATTCATTAAAACTCATTAATCCCACAGAGGGACCCAAACACAGACCCAAAAGGGAAACTCCGGCACAGACACTACACACACTCCCAGTCCTACCTGAAGCCCAGCTGCCTGCAGACCACCTGGGCACTGAGGTCTGTCCAGCCATCATCGCATACTGTGCCCCAGTCTCCATTGTAGTAAACTTCTACCCTGCCTTCGCTGGGGCTGCGGCCACCAGCCAGCCTGACAGTGCCCTCTGCAAGGGGTGGGAGAAGGGAAAATCAGCACTCAGCAGAGGAGAAAAGAAACAGCCTGTGCCCCACTGCTGAGACCTCTGTGTAGCCCATGAGTGCAAGAAACCAAAACACAGATATCTGTGGGTACTCAGAAAATAAACATCCATTGCTCCCAAACATGCCCCTCTGTCAGGGGAGGATTCACCTCTGCCTTTCCATGCCACCTGTGGAAAGCCATGGGGACACCACCACACCTGGCTCTGATTCACTCCCACCTGCTGCTTGCTCTCTGCCTCCCCATCTGGCAGTCCTTGTGGGAACCATACATGGAAGCCCTGCAGGATCCTGAGGCAGGGGGCTATCTGCTAAGCAAGCCGTGTAATACAGGAGTAAAACTGGTGGCATCTAACTGACATAGAGCTGTAGATCTGTACCTGTGAAAGGGTCACAGGAAACTCCAGCATCTTCAATGTGGTCGCAATTCTGCTGTCCCCAGTCACTCTTCTTGCACTGGTCAAGTGAAAGTTCATTCCCTGAGCACTCCACTTCATCCAGCAGGATTGGGCCAGATCCCTGCCCATAGTGAGCCCATGACAAGGCTTTGGGGTTCCCACTGCAGATGGTACAGACACATATGCTCAGCAAGGAAGGTCACAGAGTCTGCCTTGCACGGGGACTCTCCTATGCTAGGCCAGCATCCTCCCATAGATAATCTGGTGATTTTTGACACAGTTAAAAATACCTTTCCAATAAGGTATTTTAGTTACCAGCCCACTGGTAACTAAAATACCTTATTGGAAAGTTTTGTAACAAGACTTTCCAACACATAACAAAAAAGTGCTCACAACATGAACAGCTCATACACCTGGGGAGTCCTGAGGACAACGACGTTTCAATCTCAGTGACAGGCAAAACTCCCAAAGTTCGAGGCTCTCTATTGTAAGCAGTTCTGTACTGATGTGGTTTTCAAGAATGCTCAGTATACAATAGCTCTCATGTTAAGTGCTGAATGGCACACAGGAGAAGGAGGTGCTTTGCTAACTGAAGAGGAAAAGGGCAGTCAGGGAAACTGGAGCTGGTTAAACTCAATGACATAAACAACTGCAGTACATATATGGGGAAATCACCATGACAAGTTATCACTGAGGCCGAGAAGACTTGCATTAGGGCATGTGCAAAAACAATGAACAGGGATAAAAACACACAAACCTTAGATAGAGAGGCACTAACTCTTTTTTTTTTTTCACAGCATAAAGCCATAAAACTGACAGGAATTAAGTACAAAATCCCTTTATGGGATGATCACTCCAGAATTATCTTTCCTAGAGTTTATATATACCTCCTATAGAAAGGGCTGGTACTGTAGTGGAGTGACGTGCTCTCACATTCTTCATTCTGCCTACCTCTGTTACCACTCCACAACATACATCAGGGAAATTACCTGAGTCCCAGCTGCCTACACACTACTTCAGCATCCCGGTCGTCCCACTGGTCATCACAGATGGTACCCCACTTGCCATCATGGTAAACCTCCACTCGCCCTTCAAAGCTCTCCTTTCCCCCAACTAAACGCAGCGGGGCACCTACTTTTAAGAGAGCACAACAGAGCAAGACAGAGACAAAGCACATCCAGCAGTTCTTGGGATGCTGTTGTCCCACTCTACCACATCCTCCCCACTAAGATCCTCTGAAGCATCCATGCTTGCAGGCCACAGTACAGGTTGCTGCTGGTCCAGGGATGGCTCTTTAACTGGCTGCTACAATGACTAGGACTTTGTTGCCTGCAGACAAAGACCTGATTTGCTAAAAAGGGGATGTCATCATAAGCAACAACCATCTTTCAGTGATTGTAGAAGTACACCCACTCTGAGTATTTGGGATTGGGACAGGATGGATAATTTTCCACTGGGAGGAAGAGAACCACCTGTGCAGCAGGTGAAAGAGGAGCATGCTCCAATGATTTGCTCTCCACAGTTCACAACCCAAGATTTTACATCTCATCAGCAACACTGATGCAAGAAACAGGGAGCAAACCTCCCCTGGAGATTTACCTTCTGGAGGGACACATGTTACCATGGCACTCCCCTGGTGACAAGCTCCTGACACAGCTTCCTGATAGCCACACTGCAGCAGAGTTTTCTCGTCCCCATGGCAGTTTGCTGACTGCAGGTGCAGGGGAACAGGCCACGGTCCGGGATGACTCTTTTTCCCAGCTGTGCCAATCTCACTGTTACAGAGAAAGCAACAGATCAATGAAACACTGTGGGTACTGCCTGGTTTACAAGTTCCCTTCAGTTCTTGTGACTCTCCAGCCCCGTTGTGGCGTTTCACATCCCAGTGAGCCCAGCTGATTGGGAGTGCATAAAGAGGTGGCTATTTACAGTCTGATGGGAAAGCACAAGCAAGCACAAAGCACTTCCCACCATCTAACCCATTTTGTCTTCCTACTTACTTCAGAGGAATTGATCTGGTCAGAAATGGCACCCTCGTTTGGGTGATGAACAAACCCATCAACAGATTCAAACATTCAAATATCCAAATCACCTTCTTCCTTCTCTGTCGTCCTTTTCTCCTTGCTATTTGGAATTTTAAAGTTTCAAACCCCAGATTCCCAAAGAGCATTCACATTCTCAGAATTTCTATTAGATCACTACAGTAACTCCAGCTGGTAATACTGAAAAGGGGATACAATCACACAGCTCAATCATCACTGCCTGAAACACCAAGCAGAAACTACTCCTTTAAAAAGTTGTTGCAAATGCTGATTGGGGTTGGGCATAGCTACAGAAAGAAAACAGTGGGAAATGACCCTGGTAAGTGATAAACGAGTCCACAAAACAAACTCCTCTCCCCCAGCCAGCCCAATGTGCCAGAGGGACTGAAAGTACTGCCTCCGTGGTTAAAAAGACCACATGAGCATGTATCTCTTGCAACCAGACTGAGGTTCCCACCTGAGACCTAGTTGCCTGCAGACAACGCTGGCATCCCAGTCAGTCCAGTGGTCAGCACAGATGGTGCCCCAGAGTCCACTGAAGTACAGCTCCACACTACTATCTTCAGCCAACCGCACAGCACCTTCCAAAAGGAGAAAAAAAAACAACAAATAAAACACAAACCCAAACATGATATTTTCTGATGGAGGTTTCAGACCAGCAAGTCTTGAACTTGAACTGCACATGGCTTTTCTCATCCTTGTTTTGCTGGTGCTGTCACAGAAATGACTTGTATGGAGGACTGCAGGACATGGCACCTTCCCAGTTCCAGCAATGGGTGCTTGGGAGGATGGCTGCTGCTACGTCCTTTTCAAAGCCATGGTAATATAGGTAGGAAACCTGGGCTTCTGCCACAGCTCCTGGATTCTCCTTCTGTGAAATGGGGATGATTTTATGTGCCACCTTGAAAAGGTGTATGGAAATGGCAGGCTCTCTAATTCCTTCTGACACTTACTGATTTATCTTCCATCAACCACCTCACCTGTAAGAGTCACTGTTGCTACAGCTAGATGTTCAGTAATAGCAGGTGAATCCTCTTTAATTTCTCTAAGAAAAGCAAGTGCCAATGTAAATGTTCTTTCAATTCCCACTGCACCACAAATACCTAACACTGTTTAGAAAGCATATCTCCTCACTCGGTTATGTATTTGGAGAAGGATATACCTTCTGCCTGTAGTACCTCAATGCAGGCACACAGCACAACTACATTTGTTGTATCCTTCACTTTAACGAAGTCATCTTTGAAAGCACTTCCACTGGCAAGGGAAAAGACTTTGTAATGTAATTTATTAAACAGGTAGTTTCTGAAAAATGTGGGAAAAGCAAGGAAGGCCAGAAAACAGGAGGACAAACAGAACATTTTCAAGAATATTGCGCTGGAGTCAGTGCATTGAGAGAGCTCAGCTCCCTTGCATGCCTCAAAGTAAGCAGCAGTCCTTGTGTCAGCACTGCGAGGAATCTTAAAGCAAGCCTATGACCCACCTTGCCACAGAAGATTTACAAACCTAGCCCCAGAAGGTTTTTCCTTGTTATATTTGAACTGCTATACTTACATGAGGAGAGCTCTGATATGGACACTTAAGGAGTAGGAGTGGGTTATTTTCCACATAACTTAAACTGTTTTCAAAGGGGCATAAGTTAACAGCAAAAAAAAGAATTCTCCTTGTATAAGAATAAAAACATCTATACAAGGCATTATGGCTACAGCAGCTTAAATCCACCCCCTACTATATACAGACGTTCTTCTCCCACACAGGCTAGCCTCTAGTCCTAATTATTTCAACAGTTTGGGACAGTTATTGTACTGTGCTTCTTTCACAGGGCATCCCACCTGCTGCTTGCAAGTCTGTGCAGCACACGTTTCTGGCCCGAGCTCCCCAAGAGAGCACAGCCCGGGTGCTGGCAGGGACATGCAGCAGCCCTTACCTTGGTTACAGTCGCAGTTAGCCCAGCCAATGGCCCCTGATGCAAGCCGGTAGAAGCACCAGGGTGTTGTTCCCCCGTCCGGGTTCCTGCAGTGGTTGTGGTCCCCCAAACCACGATCTGGGTACTGCTGAACATAATCGGGAAACTCGGCCCAGCTGAGGCACTCTGCCCCGGCCTCAGTGACTGCCAGCAAGCCATTGTAATACCCAAGAGGTCCGACACCACACACGCTGGACGCTGGGCACAGGAAGGGAGCTGTTAGCATCACTTAAGGCATCACACACCAAGGCTCAAAGTTGGAGATACCAGCTGATCTTCTGAAACACCCCCCATGTCTGCAGCCTTGATTGCTACTTGCTTGATTTGAATTCTATCACCCTTCAAGGCAGCTGCTCAATTAATGTTTATAATACGCACTGTCTAAAAAACAATTTGATCTGAAAGCCATGAACTGCCAAGACAGACCTTTGAAATGTGTTAACTCTGGGCCCAAACATAGACAATTTGAACCGGTTCCCATTACTGTTTATTTGAATAGACGTATTCACTTACTCTGGAGCAGCACTTGAGCCTGGCACACACTCCTCCATTTCCTTCCCCACCTGCTATGGCACCTGAATAAGATACTCTTAAATTTGATCCTAGGCTCTTTAGAAGATTAATTCCCTGTCTAAATTGATTGAAACTGAGAAGAGTTTAAAATTAGCTATAATTTCATTCTATAGAGCAGGACAGTGGGAAATGACATTGTACTTTATTGTATGTATGTTCCCTATACACATTAGCATACCACCTGGCTTAGCTGAACTTGGCCAATATAAAGGAAGGGAAAGGGAATCCCTATTTTGGAGGGAAAAGCAGGTGTCAGTATTCCAGGCCAGTGCCCACGTGAATTATCTAATGCAAAGAAACCCCAACAATTAATTTAGTATGGTATTTAACAAAAGAATAAAACTCTCCATTCATGACCCTGAAATAAGAAAGAGGTAAACCAGAACCAGGTTCTTTGTGAGGGTCGGTTTTTTAGAGTGCATAACACGGGAAGAGCAGACTTGTAAATGAATAACAGTTATAGGTCTATTCACTGAATAAACAAAAATAAACCAAGACTTTTAGAAAACACTTTTGCCATAAAGACACATAGGGCAAACATCAAGGGTACAAAGAAACTTTGCTTTATGCCATTTGCCTTCTAGCCGCTGCCAAGCCCAGAGGCGCTGACAGCAGAAGGTTAACTGCAAGGTACAAAAATGAGAAGCAGTTACAGACGAAGCTGGAAAACACACCATGCACTTTGCATTAACTGGGACCCTCAGAGGGGGTGTCTGAGAATTCAGTAGTTACTAGAGCAGAGGAAAGGTGAGCGTGCAAAAAAAGACTGAGTCAGAGAAAGAGATTAAAGGAAAAGAACGTGTGGGAAGAGTAGGGAACTGCAAGAGTATTAAACACGAAGAAAAGAAAACAGTCTGGCCATTTTGGGGAAGGACATGAACAGACATTGAGGCAGGAGAAAAGATTAAAGAAGTGATGGAAAGAAAGGAAGAATGCCAGGTAGCAGTGGTTCATCGTACCTATGGTCTCAGATCACCACTGCAGGAAAGAATCTGCCCGATGACTGAATTAATAACTTCTTGTTCTTACCTGCACTCTGCAAATGGTTTTGGTTGGGCTGGGATCCCAGGACAGCCTGGGAAAAGAAACAGAGCAAAAGCAGAGAGATTATTATCCAATGAAATAAACATGGGCATGTCCTAAAAGCAGCTCGGTCTTTTGCTGCTTTAGGCAAACACACCCTAGTAGCCAGCCTCTTCCCCACTCTCTCCATTGCTCTTCTTCAAATCTAATCACAGCTCTGCCCACTAACAGCAAAATGAATAATTACTGGCCTGCAGAGATTTACCCTTGATCTAAGCACTGCATTACAGGGCTCTACTTGTTCTTTTCCAATAGGACTGTAAGCCTGAGTGAGATGCCTGTGGGAAGAAAAGCTTGAAGAAAATCATTGTTACCAGTAAGAAAAATAATGAATAACCACTCATGTTCTCTCCATGTACAGGGCGAGCCATCTATGGCCACAGCAGCAGAGATGTATCTATGTGATGGGATGATGCCCCCAGGGATCCCTGTTAAAATAGTAATAAGCATCCATCTACAAAATGAGAAACACCTAAAGAAGAAAATCAAAAAAGGCTTTTTGAAGATTTTGTTTTTAAAACGTGAGAGTGTGATATGGCTTATAGTGTTATTATCCAAATGGGGTTAATAGCTAAGAAAAAAAAAATATTGAAGCAAAGTCCTCAGAATTCCAGCATCCTGTCCAGCTCCAAAACTGCATTTCTTCTTGTAGGCAGTGTTTTTGGTGGTTATAACATGACTGCTGGCTGAGAGATAGGGATCTCCACTTCAACACTATTGCATGGCATGCAGGCAGGTGCAAGATCTTCACAGACCCAGAGTGAAAAGAAGAAACGGTACATGCTTCTTCCAACTCCATGTAGTTTAATTCATGTTTAAATACTTCTATGTGACAATTTCTAATATTTTTATATGAACAAGGAGTTCTAATTCATAGAGCAGAGGTGTGCATATAAAAGAAACTAGCTACTGGAAATGGTTCTGTTTTTCTTCAAAATGCAGTAATTTTGCTTCTCACTGCCTCACCTCTCCCTGGAAAAGGGCAAGAGTAAAATTTGAAATTAAACCAAATCTAACTCTGGAATAAATAGGGATAGTTCCCATAGATACCTGACAAGAATGACACCTACTCATGGCAGATGTAATTTTCAATCAAACTTATGAATATGGTCCAGCAGCTGTTGACAACCATGGCCAAGCTCCAGCATCACCCTCCAGAAGTCAGAATGTGACAGTGCATATTGAAGATTAATTTCTGACATGGTTCAGAAACAGCAGATCAGATCTAAGGTGCATATGCACAAGGGGATGCACAGATAAATGCACAGCATTTAACTGAAAAACCCTTTTCAGACAAAATCCGTCTATGTCCATGCATCAGGCTATTCTGAGCCCACATAATGGTCTGTGAACCAAGAATGCTGAAGGACTCAGCTGAGGATCTCAAAGCTCTTTGCAAAGCGATGAAAGTGAGCTACGCTACACTTCTGTGACTCGATGAAAGAAGTGACTGAGCCATAATACAGGTCCCCCGATGCCTAGATTTTAGTGTACACCTGCACACACATGTAAGCCTGCAGGCAATAAAGGGATGAACTGGACTAATAACAGGCTAGATGTGAAAGTCTGAACCTGCTTTTCTTGGAAACTGACCATAAACAAAAGAAATGCAGTCCAAGTAATATGTTTCCCTTCTAATGAAGGATTAGTTGCTGCCAGTTCCTGTAGCAGTTTCCAAAATCCCCCAATGCTGATCATCACCACCACCAAACTCTGGTGCAAACAGCCTGTGCTGCAATCACTGCCCCAGGTCTGTGTGGCTATAAATCACCTGTCTACAACATCAATTGGGGTAATCAGTCAATCAGTAAAGAACAGAAACAACGGATCTCTCCTGCCAGGGTCACTGCAGTGCTTGAGAAACATATAAAACCTGAGCCAAAGCATCTGCAACCCTGTGTGCATCCTACTTCGTTTCCTTTTCTGCATTTCATATGCACAATGAAATATATCCCTCCCCAAGGCTTTCCAGAGACCACAGCTGCCTGGACGCTTTGGAAAACAGATTCAAGTACTGACAAGATTTACTTACAGCAAGGATATTTAAAAAAAAAAAACAAAACATATGACTTCTTACAAGCAGATAGAAGAATAACAATTTCTTACCTCCACGCATCTGAGACAGCATAACAGACTCGAGAGCTCTACCAGGAGCCCCAGTACTTTGGGAATCTCCATCCTTCCTGTACAAGGTGGGCAGAAGCTTCTTCAAGCATCACATCCCCGCCCAGCCGCTGGGCTCAGCTGCTGCCTCCTCCCCCGGCTCCGCAGATGGCTTTCCCCGGGAGCAGGGCACTAGCTGCTCCGCGCCGGAGGGAGCGGGATGCCTCTGCCATTTCTATGCAGGGAAAGGGGGGTAAGGGAAAGGATCAAAGTTGCCAGCAGCATCCTAGAATTTCATTTTCTCCTTCCTGTCCTCATCTCTTCTCTTTGATTCTTCTCTTCGGAAAGGGGAAAAAGAGAGAAGGGAGGAGAACATTCCCCAGAATTTCTCTAGCACCCTTAAAAACAGGAGGAGGCACGCGCAGGTGGGTGGGGCGCAGCCC
>NW_010134172.1:25635-33785 GCF_000699245.1 Pterocles gutturalis | reverse complement strand
CCCAAACCATTCTATGATTCTATGTTGTAACAGGTTTTTCTATTCCTGTGAGTATGAAAAAGGATTCTCCTAGGTTCATACGCAAAAAAAATACAAAAACAAAAACAAAAACAAAAACGGGAAAAAATTCACTCTGTGATGCAGTTTGTGGCAAGTATCTGACAACAGATAAAGTATAGAGGCAAGAGAGAACATGGAAATCTTTCTAAGCAATGGTCATAGCATCCTAATAATCTAATTGCTATCAAAGTAACATTAATGGCAAGAGAGAGCTTAGATAAAGGCATGAAATACAACAGCGGATATTAAATAGGTATCTTCAGAGAGAGGTGTTTGTGAGGAACTCCTCTCAAATACAAAAGGTGGTAGTAAAAGCAGAATGGTGCAGTCTGAAATTCCACCAAACAAGGTGAAGTAGACTAGCATCATGGTTGACTGAAGCACAAAAGTGTGTTTTGGGGAGGATATGTCAGTGTCTTGTTACAAAGAGACTGTAGGCAGAGTATAGACATGCTAGGAAGCATTTTGAGGACACGGACAAATATTTATGTTTTAACCCAAGGAGGGGAAACCAACACTGGAAGAAGTGATGACAGGGCTAAAGGGGTAGGTTAGGATGAACAGAAACATCCTGAATGAAAACCAGTGAGGCAAGATCACATTTGTCAAGGTTGAAGGAGGTGGTTTGCAATAAATGGGACAGAAAATGCAGAGAACTTAGACAAGAATTATGGAAGCAGTGTGGCTTGATTTAGGAATGTATTGGATGCAGTACTTATGAATTCCTAACAACATATTTCATGTTGGCATGAAGTGTGATCATATAGAGACAAATCTGGCAGAAGAAACATTAAGTGGTAAATAATTATGGTCATAAAGATACTAAGCAAAGGAATTGCCAGTTTTGATCAACCAGACCACCTTGGCCTACTGGTAATGAAGAAAAAGTCAGAAGCACAATTTTCTAATTCATGCTAAACCATTCTTGAGGTTGAAAGAGTTTGGCTTTCCAACCTGTATGCAGACATATCTGAGGGGTCTGACATCAGCTGGGACTCTGCAAATCTGCGTGCATGAACCCTGTGGTTCACTCTGGCAAGAAAAAGGCACTCAATCAGCATTGGATTTGAAAAGTCATAAAGATATATATATTTTAGCAGGAAGACAGATTTTTGTGGTTGGAGGTGCTTGGAAAGCAATCTGCTGAAAGAGAACTGGAAAGAACAATCTGGGACAAAGACTTTTTCGGTATGTCTTCAATAGGCTTAAAGGTTTAAACAGTTGCTAACTAGAAGCTTATTCAAAATGCTAAATGAGCCCATAGCAAATTGCAGCTTTTGAGTACCGTTTGTGCACTACCAGCTGTTTGGATGGTACTGGCCTATTTTTTTGGTTCTGGCTGTATTAGAGCCAGAAACCACTCACACACCAGTAGATCTGAGTGCATCTCAGCCACTCTGAACTTCCACTGAGTTTCACTATAGACTCCAGTGAGCAGGCATGGGGCAAATCATCCACACACTGACCGGACATATGAGATCCACCCAAGGAAATGGCCATTAATGGTGAATAACTAACTCATTTCTCCCTCAAGTTGGACAAGGCTGGTTATGGAAGGCAAGAAAGAAATAGAGGTTGTGCAATCCCCTCTCTTGAATAGTAGGTAGATGTCTGTGTTTTAGTTTTGCGTGTTGGACTGATGCACTTCAAAGCTGTCTTCAATTTGGGTGAAGTCCAGATCCCTCTTTCCTTGCCTTCTCCAATGTGCAGCTTCTTGGTACAAGTACCCTGTATAAGCAGAGTCTCATGAAGTAGCACTAAACCTAGGACTTCCCCTCTCCAAATATCCATCCACATGAGCAACTTGAGTTTGCTTTAGCCTCTCTGTGGCTACGTAGCACTTAAAGCTCATAATACAATGGCCTTTCAAAAGAGGTTCTAGACTGATTGTTCTTTCTTTTCGTACCAAGAGAGACAGAATAAATCCAGATAAAATAATGCAGGTCCTCTAAGTATCGCCATGCCTCCATTTCCTTATTTTCTGGAGAACTATGGGCTGAGGCACAAATTTTCCAGGTTCTTTCCTGTCTTCTTTCCTTCTTGCCTGTGGCTCTCCTCCAGACTGTGGAATCTCCTCTCATTCAGGAAACAAACTTCCTGTTATTTCTTTTTCAGCTCTCTAAAATGGCTTGTCAGACTTTCTTTGATGGCTTCCAACCTCTTTTTTTATATTGGTAGGTTGACTTCCAATCAGTTTTGTCACATAAACATAGCTCTCTGGAAACTGATCCACAGACCAGTAGCAAGATCCCCTGAATTATTTTTATGGGCTAATACTTTTTACAGTAGTATTTCATACAAAATTAAGATATTTGAGGGAGAAAAGATAGAGGAAAGAGATGAAAGAGCATGGGAGTAGAGTTGAAATAGGGCTTACTTAGTGAGAAGAAATAAGAAAGCAGGAAAAAGAGAAAAAACTAGAGAAAATAAATAACGCTTTCAGCTTATTGCATTGCATTTATTTATAGTTTATGTTCTTGCACTGGTATTTTGGAGGCGAATCGACCTATGTGTTATGATTAAGAACATATTGAGATGAAGAATCAGCACTAAGCAGCATCCTGTTGTGAAGGCATAAACATGATGGTGACAACGCATTGCACCATATCATAGCCTAGGGCTCCTTGAGAGCTCATGGGACCAGGAGAGTCTCTGTGTCAGTGTGCATGGGGCTACCAGCAGCAGGTTGTGACACATGTATTGCAAGGGGATTGATGTACATTCAACCTGAGTAACTTTTTGCTGTGGAATGGGCATAGTTGTGACTAGCTGGTGAAGTTATGGATTCAGCCATATGAAAAGTGCTTGTGGAAAAGAGGGCAGAGGGGAATAAGAAGGGAGATGGCATTAATCAGTATTTCTGTTTGTAGTGAGGGGGATCTCCAGACAGTTAAAGGCTGGAAAGCCTAGTCCTCTGCACCGCCTTCTTTGAGGCTGCATATTCTTATTAATTACTAATTACTCAAGCTAATCAAGAGAATGAAGACATGCTTTCAAGTATGATTAGAAAATCAGTTCTCAGGAGCTAACTCAATGGACCTGCAATGACTTCCCTGACTTCTTAGTAGGAAATTGGATACCTCTTGTCACATTTTTATGGTGTGCTTCTCAAGAACTTATGGGAGGTAAAATGGAATAAAATATTAACCCTAGAGAGAAAAAATGTTAGAGTCAAACAAACATATGAAAGATATCTATGAACTGTCTGCTTTTATGTGGAAGCTTATTTCTAGAACATGTATTTATCTAGAGGTTTTAACCGCAATGCCTCTGATTTGTTTTATGAATCCTAAATAATGTTTACATGTTCTTCCTCTAAAAGCAAGGAATGAAAGAAAAGAAAGCTAGGGAAAATAAATGGGAAACACATGACTTCAGGAAAGGTAGCTGCAACTTATACCATGTTTACTGTTTTCACCATGTCTAATTACTACAGCCATTTTCCTTAGCCCTTAAGTGAGGTGCCCATTTTAGGGATTAACTGCTTGTCCTGCATTTCTGCTGCAGTCAACATACGCTGTCTAGGGATTTCCAAAGAAGAACTGAGAAGCTGGACTAGCTGCACTTCTAAACTAATAAAAAAAAAGTATACACACTGGTATAGTTTCTATATTTTTTTGTGTGTTTTGGATTTTAAGTTATGGATTTTGTTGTTTGGTCTTTGAAAGTAACTGCAGCAGAAGACAGGAAAAAAACCCTACAGTGGTATTTTGCACATAGCAAGCCCTCTCAGCTTTCAGACAGGCATGTTTTGTGCGTGTAGCTGAACAGTGAAATGGCCACAACCTTTCTCGGGCTGGTGGCGCCTGGTGCAGTTCTGGTCACAGAAAGGGAGCAGAGGGAATTCTTACTCATCTCCTTGTTTGATCTGGTGCCCATGATGAGAGGACATCAGAAATGGTGAGATACTTGCTTTTAATGCTTGTCTATGAACTGCACTTCAGTTGTTGATATATTTTTGTCACCCTTTTCTCCCTTCTGCTGCTTTTTTTCTGTTAAGGCTCTTAGATCATAGCTCTGAGACACAGACAATCTGTTACGGTATATTTCTACAATGTCTAATACAATGATATTCTGAATATAGCCCAATATTTCATTTACTAAAGTATAAATTATACTACTGTAGCAAATTTTGTGACTATAAAGAAACAGCCATTATTTCTGTGTTATCTCAGCTAAAATTCTTGTGCTGCATTATACCATGTTTCTCATCCCTGTTGTTTAAAATAATTTACAACAAATGTGGTTGTGAAACTTCAGAGAAATCCCAAGCAATGCATTTTATGTTGGCTGACAGCAAAGAACTACATCAATTTTAACATCCAAATAACATAATATGTTCCTAGTGCATATAAAGTTCAAATAAATGCTCCTCTTCACACAATTAAAAAAAAAAATAAAAGGGTGAAAAAAAGGTGACTAGATTGTCTCCTTTAACATGAAGGAGGGCCTACTGATCTAAAAATCTTCAGTCTTAGCATGCCCATGCTTACTGCTTGTCCTTCCTATAGAAGCAGTTGAGCTTAGCCTTCAGTGACGTGCAAAGAGACAAGCCATCGGTGCCTCAGTACACGGCAACATGGAGATGCCCTCTGCACAGCTTTCAGCACAGACTAGAAGGTATGAACAAGGGGATTAGCCCAGTAGTCCATGGAAACATTCTCACATTGCAGAAAATGTCTCAGAGAGGTGGACTGCCTTATCTGTCCCTCTACTGTATGTGCTGGCCATGTGTACATTATTAGAAGAATTCAAGGTCACCCTCTGCCCATTCAACTACTAAGGGAAATAAGAAAATCCTGCACATGGATCATCTTTTTGCACTTTTATAGTACTTAGAAATAGACATAGTGGAGTAATCCTGTGAAAACTAGGTATCACCAAGACAGGAAGAACAAATAGCTAGAGCTACAGAAGAGTTAAGAGTGTTTGTTCCTGTGCCTCATTGGAGTAGATGAAGTGTGGGTATCTCATAAAATATGCTCATGTACTTTGATTTTTTCATCCTGCACTCAAATCTGCTTACCACGACAAAAGCCAACAGAGACGCAAAGTGCTGTGATAATGAGAGAACTGTAGGTAACTTCCAATCAGTCCCCTGGGGCATATTTGGAGTTTACTACCCATAGGATATAACAGTTTCCCCATGCAATTGCAGCTGACTTCACACTTCTCCTTCAGTAAATATATGCAACTATTGAAAAATAAAATTCATGTTTACCTTAAGAGAGTGCTGAGCACATCTCTCTTTGTGTGCCTCATGTTTATCCATCTACAATCTTGCAATCTTGGGAAATCAGAGTATTGGCTTTTGTTACAGTAATCTCACTGTTGGAAGCAACCATCATTTGGCTATTGTAAGTTTTATGTAATTAGTAATTTACGGCCCCTAATCTTCTCAGACACTTTTTGCAGCTGAAACTGCAAATTACATTATGCCAAATATTAAACCTCTGGGGGCAGCATATGGAGCCTTTCAAAGACCAAAATCATACCTTGTTAGGAGGTCTACTCGCCTAACAATTGTTTATTAAGAAAGATTTCTTTGTACATAAAGTATTGGCATCAATTACAATATAGGAAATTTAATAATTAACAGTATTTTTTTCATTATATTATATCACTGTTTAATTTTAATTAATTAATGAATGTGTTACTGAAGTAATAGCTTTACTCCTTCTAAGATACACATGTGAAATTACTTACTGGGGTACAGTACGCATCTAACTCCCTTTAAAAGCTGTGTTACACGTTTCTTTTTTTTCAGCTGTTGTTTGCAAGTTGCCCAGGTTACCTCCAGTAACACTATGCAAGACATAGAGACACAAAACCCTTTCAGCTGTCTCATGATATTAGCATTAAATTATTGCTCTAGTTTTCAAGAGAAAGAGGAATGTGTTTAACATTTCCTTTCATTTTGTTCTGCTTTTAAATATCCCTAACGCTGTGCCAGAATAAAAGTCAAAAGTTAACACCATACTAATGGGGTTAATGTGTGGTCAAAGTCTGCATTTTTTTTCTGCCAGAAGAGCGTTTGACATTATTCTTGTTGAATAAAGACAGTCAGTAGCGATATGTTACAAGCTCACAGCTCTGAAAAGGAAAACCAGGCTGCTTGCACAAAACTGGATTGCTGTATTTTTTTGTTCTAAGCAGGTCATGCTGTGCAAAGAGGTGTTTTATTGGTACTTACAAGTGTGCTGCTGCTGCTGCTTTGCAGTGCAAGGAGTGCTTTCAATGCACAAGGGCCTCAAGTATAAATATAATTATGCCACTGTATTCTCTATGTTCATAGAATCATAGAAGGGTTTGGGTTGGAAAGGACCTTAAAGATCATTGAGTTCCAACTCCCCGGCCATGAGCAGGGACACCCTCCACTAGACCAGGTTGCTCAAAGCCTCATCCAGCCTGGCCTTGAACACCTCCAGGGATGAGGCATCCACAGCTTCACTGGGCAACCTGTTCCAGTGTCTCACCACCCTCACAGTAAAGAATTTATTTCTATCTAGTATCTAATCTAAATCTGCCCTCTTCCAGTTTAAATCCATTACCCCTTGTCCTGTCACTGCATACCCCTGTAAAAGGTCCCTCCCCATCTCTCCTGTAGGCTCCCTTCAGGTACTGGAAGGCTGCTAGAAGGTCCCCCTGGAGCCTTCTCTTCTCCAGGCTGAACAACCCCAACTCTCTCAGCCTGTCCTCATAGGGGAGGTGCTCCAGCCCTCTGTTGATCTTCATGGCCTTCCTCTGGACCCACTCCAACAGCTCTATTCCAGCTTCATCCCAGCTGATTTCCGTGGTCTTATATTGCCCTCAGCCTGGCAGCAGCATGGTGACAAATCAGGCATTCTTCTCTATGGTTTCCCATGCACAACAGCGAATTTTCTAGGCAGCCTGTCCAGAGACCTCTGTGTTCTCTTACACTGTAAGACAGATGAGCATGAATAGGAGCCAAAAGGAAAGGTAAAAAACTCAAAGAGAAGTCGTCTGCCCTCCTTTAACCTCCTCATGAAAGTCTCCTGATAAGGACATTGTGTGCTCCAGAACTGGCTAGAAATGGTTAGCTGAGTTTAAGAAGGAAACATTTTGCAAGGGGTGGTTCCCTGCTAGGAACCCAGTAGAAAAGTGTGTCAACATTAATGCTGTTCCTCTAGTTTGCTTTCTGTCCTGGCTTCTGCCCAGAGGGAGAATTGGGAGAAATTAAAGTGGAGCTGTGTCACCCGGAATCAAGGAGAGGATTGATGTCTGTGGTCTCAATGACAGGAGGATGGGGACTCAGGGTACCCATGCAGCTCCTAGGAAGTTCCCATGATTCTAGAAAGTCCTAGGGGCAAATGTTTTGATTTTTGTTGCCTTCCAAGGACTGGCAAGTGTCCCCTACAGAACGGACACCTGCTCACTGTTTTCAGCATGTACTGAGATTCCCTCATGGGTCTTGAAGTTAGACTCTTTCAGCTCTGTGCCCATTTTTACGGAAAACACCACTCCCAGGGAATACTCATGTATGTAGAAAGGGTTCTGAGAAGCTAACGTTGTGTGTTTCTCAGAGCTTCAGCCACAGTTTATCCTTAAAGCAAAATTGATTAGACTGTTAATGAAATCAGGCATAGGAGGGCTCGATCTGTGGAAGGCTTTGCCCTGGGGCTGTGGGGCTGGACCAGGAGGTGGCTCCGGGCCAAGGCTGGGGGCCACATGGCTGCCAGGGCAGGGCAGTGCAGTCCCCTCCCTCCCTGACCAGCCCCGTCCTGCAGAACCCAGCAAGGTGAGACAGGACAGGATGGGGACAGTGACCAGGGTCAGTGAATGGGGACAGTCACAGCCCAGCCATCCCCAGGCACCATGGGGCCCAGCCAGGAAGGCATCCACTGGGATGAGATGGGGATGGGGAATGGGGATGGGGTCAGGGCACTGCCTGGCTCAGCCAGGCAAGGACAGGGCTGCAGCACCCAGTCTGCATATCAAAGAAGTTCTCATTACTAAATGAAACAGTATGTTTTGGTTAATCCAGTGGAGAAAGGGTACTTAATTAATTTCTACTGCGGTCTGCTGGGAAATTCTTCTAAGGTCTGTTAATTCTTACTGAGATCTGATCA
>NW_010134172.1:0-25623 GCF_000699245.1 Pterocles gutturalis | reverse complement strand
TGTACTGGTTTCACTCTGCCTTCACGACTCAGATCTGCTTTCTGAGAGAGCAGGGTAATTGTAAGAAGTACCAGATTGCCTGCAGATAAGGTGAGGTCTGGGTAAAATGTGCTTGTGAGCTAGATGAGAGACTGCTATTCAAGTAGCAGCACAATACTATATTTTTGGAGATGTAAATTAATGCTACAGGTGAGAGCACAAGTAAAAGTGAATGGTTTGTTTCACATTATAATTTTTCCATCAGAAAAGCCAGCTTAACAGGTTCCCGATCTCTCCCTTGTCTCACAGCTGCAATGTCAACAACCAAGACAACTTACCAGCCCCTCAGCTAAGCTTCTGGAGCTCTTTGTGGAGAAACTCTCAAAACTCGATAAGTGAAATCATCCAGTTTTTAAAACAAATCAGAAAAAAAATGAACCATTTCAAGTGTAGCCACAAATGAGCACTTAAAAAACCATGGCTCAGGTGAAGCAAAAGAGAGCAAACAGATGGAAAAACCTTCCATGAGCCCCACTCTTGGAGCTATCTAGCAAAGAAACACCCAAATGACCACAAATCCTGACAGAAATTCCTCCAGATCATTGTATCACCATGGGTGCCACATGCTTTCCATTATATATCCCAGTGTTGTGTTGTTCTTCAAAATCGTCAGGCTTCTGGCAAGCAGGACCAGAACGGTAGATGCTAGAAGTATGCTTCTGAAATGATTCATGTGCAATAAGGCACACATCTCCAAACACAAGGGCCTGGGGAGATGACAATGCTTTGTTTTAATCCTCTAAAACTGTCCTAGAAACCCTTTATTTGAGGAGGAGTTTAAAATAAAATTCCCCCATCTTACACAACCCTGATTCGCACCCCGATCAGGTACCAGGGGCCAAGGAACTGAGGCATATACATAGATGGCCATATTAAGGTTACACGGAACATCGTTACTTCTGGTATTTCCTAGCTTTTGCATGTTTGCCTGAGCAAACATGATCTGCTTTCAGGTGGACTGCTGGAGGGTTTTCTGTAACCAGATCTAAGTCACATAGTCTATTTTGTCTTCACATAATTTAATAGTTATATATGCCTACTATAGAAATGTCTAAAAAAAGTTGTTTATGTGAAGAGAAAGCAACTGCTTCAACTGAAAGTAAACTTTCTCCGATCACATACAAGGTTATCTACATGTAAATTATGCACAAGGGCTGCAGTTATCAATACAGCTAGTGATAACTGATTACACTGCCAGTTTGGTTTGGTTACAGGAGCCAGCCAGGAGCTAAAATAACCCAGCCAACATTGCTTGTACTTTTAATCTATTGCAGAAGCTGAATTTCAGACTTCTAAAAGTGAAAGACTAGCCCATATCTATCAATGATACTACCAACTGCTCGTGCTTGTTAATCATGGAAGTAATAGCAGACCATACATTTAATTTCTGAGGTTGAATGATCAAGAACTATTACAGGAATATGGAAGACACAAGTAAAGCAATTAAGGTAAGTGGAGTGTCTTTCATTGCTTGTATCAAACAAGTGAAGTATTCAGGAAGATGGGCCAAGTTGGCGAACTTGCTCAAAATAAATGTCCGATGCAACTTTTCACGTGTGCTTACTGTAACTCATACACCTTGCTAGTTGATGTGCCACAACTGTTAAACAACATCCTATTTAAATAAGAACATTACTTGCTTTGAATTAAATGAAAGGTAAACTGTCTGTTACAAATGAAACATAAGTGATTGAACTTTGTTTGTAGAGAAAGCTGAGTACTTATATGCCCTGAAGTTTGCAAACATATAAGGAAGAAGTGACTTCTGTACAGTGGGACTGCTCAAATGTGGGAAGTTACTCATTTGCTGAAGTGTTCACAAGATCAGATCACAACATCCAGAAACTCAGCTGCTACACCCAAACGTTTTTCCCACAGCACCCAATTCTTAATCACTGCTGTCCAGGGAGAGCAGACAGTGTAGAGCAGAAGTCATTGTGGTCAGTGTATGGCCTATTTAGTAAAATAATTTATCTTACTCATTTTCCATTGTTCATATTTCAAGGCTGCATTATTAATTTCTGTCAGCCATAGGCACTAGATTTATATTAAATGAAAAGGTGAAGAAGAGCTTGTCACTTGCTCTTAAGTGTAGTGGGAGAACCCCAACCTCACTGATAATACAGGGTACATTTAATTTGGGATCAATAATATTAATTTTATTAGTGATCAGTATATTCCAATGTTACAAATAATTTGGGGTAGCTCCATCATACAGATTTATTCAGGCTGTGTGATATTCAAGAAGATCCTCTGCCCTTCTGAAAACCAGTGCTCCCCTCAGATGTCTCAGGAGGCTCTCTTGTGACACCACACCACTTTGGAACATCTTTGCCAGTCATTTTAGTTATCCTGCAAAGAAAAGGACCTGCCTAACCTGCTGCTGTTTGTTACCACCCCTGTAAAGCCTGCAGTGCTCTAGTCCTTTCAGAAGTGTGTACATAATTATATTATTAGCTGTCATAACATTTATTTAACTGGTAGTTAACCTACTGGTTGGGGACATTCTTAAGACCAATATCCACTCAATTCATGGGCCTGAAAGGGAAGTAAAAAGGTAGCTCTGGAAAGCCTGCATACCCACTCCCAGCAGATGACTTCTGAGAGAGTGGTCTTTCTCCCTGCTCATCATCATCCAAGAGGACTGTCCTGAACCCCCAGGCTCCCTGTAAGAACTGAGGGGAGAAGCTGTTCCTGCAGCTTACAGGAGCTACTGGCTTTGCAAAAAAGTGATGAGATATCTTCATGAAACAGTGCAAAATTTACTCAAAAAAAAAAAAAAAAAAAAAAAAAACAAAAAAAAAAACCAAACAAAAAAACACCAGGAGAGCTGTGGAAATAACGCAGTAACATTTTTAAAATACCTTAGTCAATTCATTCAAAAAATATACATTGTCGGGAGGAGGGGAAGTAGTTTAATAATTTTAATGGCCAACACTTAAGAAAAGATTAAAGGTCTAATACATTAAAAAGGAAACTCTGCTGATGGTAATCAGTTTTGCTGCTTTTATGCATCATTTTGTTCCGTGTTTGTGTATGAAATGTGGTGTGTGGGGGTGGGGGGAATTTGAAGATTTAGGGAGATTACTGCTTTCATGAGAGTGTTTTATTGCACTTCGGCAGTTCTGGATTTAACCAGAAAATCCAATTGTGGAAAAAGGGTGAAACAATCTGTTTTTCCTCTAATCAATCACAAGGTTGCAGGACACATTAAAATAAATTTGTGACTGCCATTCTTCTTACTTACCATTGCTGTCATAGCAAATGAAGATCCAAAAGCTGATCGACACTTCACATATCAGCTCTGATGCCTGCTGCCCTCCTCCTTTTACCAGTTCTTAGGATTACAAACAAATAACTTCAGAGCTGTTATAAGAACATGGAGAAAAGGCTTATAGTAGATGAAGCGTTTTAATAGGTGCTAGCCCTAAAATATTGGGAAAATTACAATCAGTCACATGAAATGTCATGAGAAGAATGGAGTAACAAATAATTCACTCTGCTGTAAAGTATTCCTCCTAGCTTTTTCCTGCAGTTGCCCATTATTCCCAAGCTAGGTGTTACCTCAGATACATGAGCTAGCAACCAAAATCAAAGGCAATGTTTTCAAATAAATACAGATTGCAGAATCATTCCCTGCCATTGCAACAGATAGTAGTGGCTTAAGGCACCATACTCCTGCACAAAGCCTCACATCCAAGGTAAGTAGAATTTTACCCCTCTAAGTGTTCAAATTCAGAATATTAGAAATGTGCATCACATGTAGACTACTGGCAGGCTGCTTGTGGCACCCAAGCAAGCTTGTTTCCGTGGCTGCCATGCAAATATACACCAACTCTGGGATACAACTTGCTTATCTTCTTAAAGGTAAGCATCTAGCTTATAAGCATCTAGGCTATAAAGGAGTGTTACAGGCACTGTGTCCAGTGAGATGTGTCACTGCTGAGGGAACCTCCTTTCTGTTGAGCCCAGGTATAGAATAGATGGTTGATTTTTAGACAGTTAAATTTAGATTAATTCCATCCAACACTGACTTTTAGGAGAAGCAGTTATTTAGCTACTACTGTGCCACTGATCCAAGATGAGACCTTTGCAAGCATGGAAGATTACAGACTCTCAGTTTTCGTTGATTGGTGCAATTAACACTATCTTTGGCCTGTAATTTACCTTATTTTCCTAATTCTTACAAATGGATCCTGCCTGTCCACCACAGGCAGATCCCTGAACCTATTCACAGGAGCAAAGAAAGGTCCTCCCACACGTATCTTTTGCTGTGAACTGTTCCCTGATTCTGCAAAAGTTTGTGGGCCTGAACTCACTGCACCATCAGAGCCCAAATGCATCAGCTGCATCTGGGCTGGACAGCTGTGACATGCATGAAACAAAATCCCTTGGAGGATTCTAGTAATAAAGAAACCTGACTAAGCTTATAAACAACACACATAGCCAAAGGCTCCATCCTATGGTCTTTTATTGTGCAAGAACTCATCAGGATTTGTGAGGGCTGGTATCTATGCTTTTGAGCGTTGATATTAGATGATACTGACTAATTTTTTTTTGCGCAAGTTCTCCGGCTAACAATTAATTGGGAACAGTGGTGAATAAGGTGAAATGGTTAATAGGTACAGAAAGAAATTGCTGTGTTAGATTCTGTGTGGCATTTGGTTTGTGCCATATTTTCTAGAGCTGTTTCTCATTTCTCTTTTCTCCAGTGTCTTTCATGAGCACAATGTTAAAAATGGTGAACAAAGGTTAAATATTAATATAGAGTCTCTCATGCTTCATTGAGAATTGCATACAGCAGCTGAAAAAAAACTTTGCTCCCCAACATGGAAATAAAATGCTAAAGTATAAGAAGACAGTTAAGCAAAATACTATAGATACTCCTCTGAACAAAAGCAGCAATGGTCAGGAAGATTTTGCTGAGTAACATTTTAGTGAAAGGAACAGAGGCAGAGAAACTGAAAAAGAAGCAGCAGAAAATGGGGACAAACTTTTTAGCAGGCCCTATAGTGATAGGATGAGAGGTAATGGTTTTAAACTAAAAGAAGGTAGATGTAGACTAGATATAAGGAAGAATTTTTTTTTGCAATGAGGGTGGTAAAACACTGGAACAGGTTGCCCAGAGAGTCTGTAGATGCCCCATCCCTGGAAACATTTGAGGTTGGTTTGGATGAGGCTTCGAGCAGCCCGGTCTAGTTGAAGATGTCCCTGCCCATGGCAGTGGGGTTGGAACTAAATGATCTTTAAGGTCCCTTTGAACCCAAACCATTCTATGATTCTATGAAAATACAGGGGCAGCTTAAAGAAGCACTGTGAACATGGCCTTGAGGAAAGTCTTCAAAGAGATTTCTGGACTGAGAGCTAAGTAGCAGAGGGTTGAGAACATAAAGAAATATCACCTGTGTGAATCTTCCCTTGTGCGAATGTACGGATATGCTGCATTCTTTGTGTAAAATACACAAATAATATATTATCAGCAAAGATAATGACTCTATTGACCATTTCTTGTTCTAATTAAATAAAGTCACATCTTTGAAAATAAACTAAGCTTTCAGACAAAAAGGGTAACAACATACCGCTACCTTCTAATAAATACAGCTTTATATGGGACAAAATTATTCTATTTTTCATTCACTACAATCTAGCACTTGTTTGTATCCTGCATAAAATTAATAAAGACATCCCAAGTTTTGATCATACATATGGTGAATATATGTTACTTCTAAAGTGCTGACCACATAAATATTTATCATACATATTTTTTCTGTGCAAGAACTGCATTTAACTTCATCAATTCAATTTCATTTAAGAAAGACTAAGCCAGCATATTGAACTGATTTCTGGCACAACGGTAAGATTTTTTTTTCTTTACTGTCATTTTAATTCATTATATTACCGTGCTATTTTTAAAAGGTCCCATTTATATTGTACATTGCAGTTCCATAGATTAACAGTTGGAAACTAAAGATTAATTTACAGGAAATGCAAGGCAAGTATCAAAGTGCAGTGACAGGAGTTATCTATCTTTAAGGTCCCTTTGAACCCCCACAAGAGTTATATCATATAATATACCACAAAACCTTTACATACTCTATGCAGTTTGGATTTTAAACTTTTAAAGACAGGGGCTAACTATTCTTGATGCTTCTGTGAAATTACATAAGTATGCCATGTCATATGCTAAATTACATCTTCATTCTATTTCAACAAATATCTAGCATGGTAGATTATGCTTACAATTCAAAAGAGGGAAATGAGTTGTTATAAAATATCAATAACAAAGCTCAGAGTAGAACATTACAATATTTCAGTTACTTACAATTACAAAAATGAACCCAGTGCAGGTGAACAGTGGCTTGAAATTATAACCACCTGATGGCTGTTCAGTGGACCATGTGAAGGGAATTAACTTGTCTGTCCAGTTTGGAGCTGAAAACTCTCCATATTACAGAAACTGCCACCAAAGCTGGCACCTTCACTGGCAGAGGCCAAGGGTTAGGTGGTTGTTGGAGAAACAAGTATTGCTGTGCTTTTAACTGCTGACAGACTAAGTGCAGGACTTCATTTGTCAGAGATGATGGCAAAAACATTCAGAAGTTTCAAACAAAGCCAAGAAAAAAAATATATCCCCCACTAGACAGTTACAGCATTTGCACAACTTTGCCCAGTTCTTGCTTACTTGTAGTCATGAGCCTGGGCGCAGAAACAGTCTGTGTCTGAAAGAACTGTATTCACACAAGCAGGAGTTATGGTCTTGGGGCAGAAATTAATGGGTGTGGTTTTCTGGCCTGCATGATACAAGTTAGACAAAATGATCATGATGGTCCCTCTGGCATTTTAAATCCATGAATTTGTGATCAGTAAAAGGAAATCAAATTGTTTCCAAAATCAGGCAATGTCTCTTTTCGTTTGGTCTACATAGTGGCATGTGCATTTCACATTTTATGCTGTAAAATATACAGAGGTTAATACAGTATTCTGCACATGTGTGGGCAATATCCATTCCCACAGAAAGGTTTCTGCACCACAGGCTGGATCACATAAGCTGTTTTAGATACCCTTCCACTGTCTGTATGGCATACAGCACTTTTATCACTTGAGTAATGTGAGTGCTGGAGAAAGCAAAATAGATCTGTCAGTGCTCTGTGCCTTCTAGGCTTGCACTTGAGGAGTACATGAGTAAAGGCAAGGTCATTCAGCTCTCACATTGCACTCACTCTGATGTAAGCATGACCAGGCTCTTTGCATAGCTGAAATAAGTAATGACCAATTTCCGCACTGGGAGTATACATGTGAACAGAACTAGCTGTTTTCCAACCATCCTCAACAAGGTTCTAGTAAGTTTTCTAGTCCTCCTGACTGTCCTGCTGGTCACGATGGAGTGACATCAAAAAGTAACTGACAGATTTATTTTGAGGAGGCTAGATTTTCTTTTATTAAGGCTTTAATTTTTTCAAATTAGAAAATTCCATTAAAAAAGCATAATACTGTCAATTGGATAGGAGATGGCACTGCAAACACAAAGTGATAGACTGTCTATCCAAGTGAAGCATACAATTAGTTCTGAATACCTTTCTTTCAAAATTATACTGATAATTGGCAATCTTATTCACTTGAGTTTGCATTTGGCTAAATGACAGAGACTTCTATTAACTGATGCAGTTTTTTTTTAAAGTTCATTTGCAAATAGCAGGATTTACTATTTCTGAAATGCCAGTTTTCTTTCTATTAAAAAAAAAAAAAAGAAAATTATTAAAGCAATTCTAAAGGCATGATTCTTATTCCTAGCACACAGCATTTATTACTAGATGTAGAATTGTGGAACAGGCTTAGGAGTCACTACACAAACTATATGACAGCAATACCTCCCTGTATTTTCTTAACCACCTTTTTTCCTCATAGTTCCTGCTCATTTCTGCCTTGTGCCATGGTGTTCTGTCTCCTCCCTGAGTGCTGGCACCACACTGTGTGTGGCCATGTTGTGAAGCAGCCCTGAGAACTGATATGGCATTAAAAAAAAAAAAAACCCAAACAACAAACGAAAAACCCCAAACCCTACCAAAAAAAAAAAAAAAGGAGAGTTCTTTTCAAAGCTCATTTTCCAAGACCTGGTTGCTGGTGGGGCAACAGATGGAGCCATTCTGGCACAGCAGAGAAAGGCACCAGTGGAGCAGGGTGGGCCGGGCTCCTTTGATCTGTTGTTAGCATCACCTTCTCCTAGAAACAGGGTGGCTGGGTTCTCTTTAGGCTTAGTGAGTGACATCTGTAAGAAGATAATTTCAGCCTCTCCAGTTTTGCATGCCAGGTATTCACCCTTCTCCACACCTCAGTAACTGTGTCATTTTCCATTCACCCTAGCTATCCCATGACAGCTTCCCACAAATAGATTCAGAAATTGACTGTCAAGTTATTCTTTGTAACGTGCTTCATTGCCATACATGAAAACTTTATTGACTTTCCTCCAAAACAGGAGGAATGATCTGCACTGTGTGCTTGATGCGACCTGCAGGGAAGTAGAGAATAAAACCCTCAGTACAGGGAAGAACTGGCTATTAGGTCTCCAAGCTCAGCCTAATGTCTTACACTAGTCTGGAAGGGAGTGGGATAATGGAACATTTTGGTCTCAGTAAGATAATGCCCCTGAGGAACACTTCTTGGTGTCAGAAGCCTGTCTTCTTTTCCCCTCTCAGAACATGCTGCCACATAATAACCTATGCCAGGTACTTTCTGGGGAGGTGGGGGGGAAGTTTTAAAGCCTATTTTAATCCTTCCCCTTGTCGACACCTCATTGTTTTAGACTTGTAATGATAAATGTGATAATGAGTAATGACATCTATTCATGGAACGTGTTAAAGCAGGTCTGAAATGTCAGGATTCGGCATGAGGAAAATGTGTCTGCAGCAAGGTCAGCTGCATTGACTTACTTTAACCCATCCCTCATTAAAACACAGGCTGAATTTCTCATCAGTCTGGCCAGAGTACATTCTCCGTTTCCCTGTCTCCATTCCCCTGCGCCTGCAGTTTTTTCAGATGGTGCTCAAAGGCCAAATTAGGGGAATTTTCAAACTCATTGTTCCCCATTAAAATGCTAATTCTGCCTGTGATTCCTATTGTTTAATCTCTGGAGTGCTCTAGGACATGCAAGACAGAGTATACACTCTCTGAAGGAGTGCTCACCCTGTATGTTTCTGCATCCCTTTGTCAACAGCGGGCCAGGACAAATGGTGCGGCTTGGCAAGCGGACAAGATGCTTTAGCAAGGTGCAGCAAACAAGCTGTACACAGTTGTTACACCGCTTGTGCTTCTGATGTTACACGTGATGTGCCTTTTCTATTCTCTTCCATGTAGAGTTTTATAATGCCCTCATCATCATAGTGCCTGAGTGCTTTCTAATCGTGCATTAACCAAACCAGCTAACAGCTGTCACTTCTTTCTCCTTTCATCCTGCCCCCAGGGAGAGGAGCCTGTGTAGAGAAAAACCTTTGGCAGAAGGATTTTTCATGAGAGCAAGATAAGGAAGGAGGATTGTTTTTAACGTGTTTATTAGTCTACATGATGCTATAAATTTATATGGGGCAGGGCCAGGGGGGAATGGTCAAAGAAATGCACTTGGGGCAGAAGGTGATGAAGGGATATGATGGTTCAGAGACTCTGGAGAATTTCACTCAACAGTGTTGGTGTGCTTTTCTGGAAAGCTTTACTCTGATTGCCATTGTGGCAGAGACTTGAAGCTGCCAACCCCAGTCTTGCTATATTGGATTATTGTTTACATATCATAAACCAAGGCCTGGGATGGCTATCAATAAGAAGGACCAAGATTTTGAATTTGAAACTCAAAATTCTACCAGAGGTCAGCACCGACAGCACCAAACAGACCCTGTGTGGGTAACTACTGTTAGATGACATAACTGTGCTTTTCCATCATTTTTTATTTAACTTTTGTAGACCTTAAGATAAGTGGGACTAGACTCTGACCTTGGCTTCCAAAGGAAAATGAAGATTTGAAATTTTCGTCTAGAAAACAGGACCTTTCTTACCTTTCTCTTACCATAATCAGGAAAGAACTTCATTTGCCACCTATGCATGTGTCTGGCAGAAACAGATGCCTTCATTGTAAAAAGTAAGAAGAAAGGAGATACAGATTATAAATTAAAATTTTAGTTCATGACTGAACTGCTTTCTGCAGGAATGTATATTCTCATTTTCAGTCTGATACCTATCACTGTAGAAGGTATCTTTGTCCTACCTTGTAATATTTTGCCAAAACAGGACTAATGTTGTTTACAACCATGATGTTCTAAGGGTATAAGTGTGGAAAGGGAGACGACATATCTTTTATTTAGTCAGCTAATATACTAGGAGACACATTATACTCTTGGATTTAGCATCAAGGGGTGCCAAGTCCATAAGCATCTCCATTTTATCCAACTTTATCTAATTGTCTATGAAAATACATACTTTCTGCCACAATAGTGCCATTTAGCTTTACTTATTTTTTTTGTGACTATATCTAGTTTTTGAGGTTCCTGTTAAACCACTGATGGTTGTTCCTGCTTCTCTGACTTAAGTAATTCCTTTATACTTGCTGAACCATTTGGTTTCTATTCCATAATAAAATTATCATTCATACCTGGCAGACATCTCCTTAGAAGACTCTGCAATTCTGAATATATGCTATCTAGCTAGTTTCAAAGTGTATTTTGACAATACTGAATGGCTTGTTATGTCTTGACAGTCTGCTTTATATTAATTTATTCTGATTATTGCTGCCTTCATTTAACACTCAGGAACTTTACCTATTTCTACCAGTTGTCCAGCTAAAATCACCACCAGAATTGTTTTGCCTGGGTTGTTTTTTTTTTTTTTCAGAACTTCTCATCATGAATTGACTAGACATTACCAATGGCTACCATAGCAAGGTATGGAGCTTCAAAGCTAGATGAAAGGCACTAGGTAAAGAACTATTAATTACACTTTGCCTTGAGTTACATAGCAAGAATTGATTCACACATACCCCTGTGGTGGGCCTGTATTAGCAGTACACCATGATGCCTTCTCTCCTTTGTATTAGCTGTGCCTGCCAGCAGATGGAAGCTTACAGCCCAGATTTCCTCCTCTCCTTTTCTTCCTCATCCAGCACCAGGCAGCAGACAAACAGGTAAATAGTCCAGATTAAAGTTCATGAGAGCCATCTCTAGAACAAACAGAAGGGTTTCCACTTCCTGGCCTGGGAACATGGCCCAGGTCATAGTCTAGGTCTTTGAGATGTCTGTCTTGAAAAGAAATAGAGAATGGTAAATTTAGATAACACAACTACCTGCTCATACAAAAGCAGACAGGTAAGAGAATCGTGTTTTTTTACCTGTAGTTCTTAGGTTTTAATCTCAAAGAGTCTTGCAATTGGATTGCATTGTTCTATGTAAGTGTACACTCTCTTATTCTGTGACTACGTAGAATTTATCCATACAAGCATCCCTTTTGAAGCTGCAGGCTATTGTATATTTAAACCATACACGTCATCCAGCATCAAGTCTCAACCACTAAGTTAAACAGCCTACCTTTTTGCAATGAAAGATACCATCTTCTTAGGGCCATCAAGAAGAAAAGCAAGATGCTTAATGCGCATAGTAGTGTCTAGGTACTAGTTTGCTTTCTCTGGGTTTAGGTCTGCCTTCTGAAGGTCTGTTTGCTTTTTATCAGTATGTTTCAAAAGCAACTACAAAAAAGCCAGAAAATCATGTTTAGTAGTAAACATTTCACACATTTTATTATGCTACTGAAGGCATAAACTTCTGTAAAGTTGTTATATACTAATATATCACCTTTGAAAGACAAAAAATATACAGAATGTTAAACCATCAAATTTTTGTTGTTGTTTCAGATGTTTTATCTTAATAATTATCATTTCTTTCTTATTCATTCCAGTTAGGGCATGGTAACAAATCTGTTAGACACAGGAAAAACATCAAATCATCACACCATATTTGTGTCTTCAACACATACCCCTAGTGAGAGAGGATCTGGCTTTTAACATAAATGTACCATGTATGTAAGAATGTGTTATAACTTGAATACATATAGTAGGCATTGTCCAAGTAAGCCTCTCTTTGATTCAATAAGCACTACAGAGACTGTTCACAAACCAATGGATTCACAAGATATTGTCTTCATTATTTTCAATGACTGCATGCATCCCTTGAGTACTATAGTTTGTAGTGTTATAGAGAACAGCCATGTGACTATAATGTTCATGAGGGGGAATGAAAAAAAAAGTAAACCCAAGTTACTTACTTTTATTGGTCTACTTGTCTGGGGATACCTGTTCTGTAGCTGCCTAAAACTAAGCAGCTGTGAACCCAGTGAACTCCAAGTGCACGAATCTAACACAACAGATCAGAAACCAGGATGTGACCTAACCTCAGTTTCAGAAACAAACCAAATAAAAACCAAAGTGGTGTTTGCATGACATTTTTAGTGGCCTGAAAATCTGCGGTATCATGTTGCACCTGATCTGGTGCAACTGCAAACTGCTGCTTAAAGCGAGTCTTGCTCCTGCCTTTCCCTCCCAGGCAGCCCTCTGCCAGCAGTGTGGTACCTCCAACTCCCTTGCAGAGGACCCAGCGCTCTGCCTCCCTTTGCCTATTTGACTGTTTCGGTGGGTTTGTTTTCTGTTGAGCCAGGTGATTAATCCAGCTCGTCCTGCAGCTGCACAGTCATTTGGTCTGCTGGAGGAAAGGCAGAGGGAACACACAGGCAGGTACAAGCAGATTGTTGGGGGCCAGTAGCCCTTTCATTAGCATTTCCCCATTAAATGGGGCAGACTTAACATGAAAATGGACTCCTAGAAAAAGCAATGTTTTATTTCTCTGGTGTTTCAATAGTTTGTATTAAGCACTAACATATTCCCACACTCAAGTCAAAATAAAACAATGTGTCCTGATCATGGCTGAGAATTATGTTTGATAAATTTTTGAGTGTGAACGATAGAAAAAGGTGATAGTTTTGAGAGTGCAACAGTATGTATGCAATATTACACATGTGTCAAAACAGAGTGAGATTTTCCATGCACTTCGTTGGTTCAATCTCACAGCTCCGTTAATTGATTTGCATGCTGCTTTAAAAATCTTTTTCCATTTTAAACTAAAGGCTGAACGTTTGAGACTTCACCCAAGTCCCTCAGCATTGACCTTATTCACACATTTTTATAAACTAACCACTCCGATAGCTAGTAGCAAACAACATGGACCCGTATTCCTTATGAAAGCCGAGGGTGTCATTTAAAAGAAGAGAGAGTCCTCTAGCGGGGCATTCTGAGGTTTACTCTTGATGTAACATTTGAAGGGATTTGATTTTTAACTGGTTTTGTAATGCAAAAATACCCCAGCTTGTGAGCACGTACTGAAAGTACAGTCAGCATTTTAAATTCTCCAAGTTCAGGCTCACTGTCAGCTTCTTTTGGCAAAGTTTTTGGCTCTTTTTACTTATGGCTTTTTTTTAAAAGGAAATTACAGCTATTTAGGAACGAATAAATATATAAATGCTTTAGTAATCTTCTGCTACTAAAAAAAAAAAAAAAGTGTCACCTGATCAAGAAGGAGAAGAAACCACTTGTTTTAAGTGACTGTCCTAACAAAGCGAATGATCAAATGGAGCATCTGCAAATTGCTCAAACACTCTTGCAAATAACAAATGTGCTTCCAGGAACAAGAATCAGTTCGCAAATAATGTACCAGTAACAGAAAGTTAAATTAGCAATGAATATCAGTCACAATGAAGCACTCGACCAGCTCTTGATGTGACACAACTTGAAGGGACACAATGTACTTTGAAAGGGCACTGATGTAATAGGATGAGACACAGTGACCTTTGTATGGTTGCTTTATTTGCTACACAGGCAGCAATCAAGCAACTTTAAACAGCCCTGAGATTTCATTCCTGACCTCTCCTGAACATTTTTCATTTAAGAACGTGTCAGTGGCTTTTACATTCTCCCTTCTGTTTTGGACTGCACAGAGATGGAGAAAGGAGAGATCAAGACAGACGGCAAAAGCCTGGTCCGGTGGAGGAAGGCTCTCCCCCTGTGAATGCCCTCTGTGAGTTAAAGGGTTCAGGAGACAGAACTTGTGCTTGTGTCAATAAAAAGAGCCAAAGCAGGTCAGATCATCTACTCCCTTATTTTTCTCTGATGTATTTCATCTTGGTCTGATATTCCTGTTACCAGTCTTCTATCTATTTGACACCTGATAGGAAATTTCCTGCGCAGGATGCAACCTTTATTGTGCCAGACGTACTGCCAACTCTTGCAACTTTATCCCAAGCCTTGCAACTTCTGCAAGTATTCATAGAGACCAGCTGCCAGACCGTAAAATTTCAAAAGAATGTCAGCTCTCATTTAAGAAAAAATGAGAAACAAAAATAATAAAGAAAAGGCAAGGTGAAGTCTCCTAATCCAGAGTGTAAATGCAAAAATACAGAATGTATTCCTCTGTTTTGTGCTTTTTTAAGCCCAGTGGCACTCTTTTGAGGGCTGAGCTGTGATTTCTGAATATCTGGAGCTTGCCGTTCAGTGCCTGTGAAAATTTCTCATGTAGAGAGTTTATTCTCCACCACACAGCTCTGGCCATTTCTGAGTTACAGGGCACAAAGGGAATTTGGCAGACAGCAAGATCTGTCTGTGTGCGTCAATCACGCTTACCAAAATGTCTCTCCTTATTCATTACATTCAAATGCTTTGTGAGTAAACTAAGGCTGCATTGCAGTGTGGAGGATGTTTTAGTGGCTGGAGGGCACAGTTTGGTTTGAAAAAAATGAGCTGGAAGATGTAATCTTCACAGCACTCTCTTTTCCTCCTCATCTCAAATGCTGTAAGTACTAGGAGACATAATCTTCAACAGTATTCCTACGTGTTTGCTTTCCAGTATTATATCTGTGCTATTTCCCCTTTCATTTCCTTCCAGTATAGCTATTTGTAACTGCTCATCTGAGCAGAAATATCTGAAAACCTGAAAATGCAAAGACAAAGTAAGTGTAAACTATATTTTTTTCTACTAAAGATGATCAAGTAACATCAAAGATAAAACCATGAAGTTATAAATACAATCTTCACATGATTTTCCTGCAACTATATTCCTAGTATTTTGCATTCATTTTTTTCCTTAATTCTAGCAGATGGCATCTCCGCGTGCACGTGCAGAGGCATGGAGCTCTGGCAGTAACCTGTGTTCAGTCTCGTTTGTTGTCATGAAAATCTTCATTAGAGTTAAACTCATCCAATGAGAAAAAGGAAACCTAGCTTAAATTATATGAGTCTTAATTATTTTTTTAGCTCGCAACAAAGTACACTACTATCCCCATGGCTTCTCACTGGGTTTTCAACTTATGAGTTTTCTGTTCCTCAAGCATTTCCAGAAATATTATCTTTACTGTAGCAGGCCTCCTCTCCCTGTTCGAAGTAGGAACAACAGCAATTCTTCATTGCCCCATCATTAGCTTAATATACTAAGCTTATGCCCAACTTAGTACTTCATTAGGGATGGAAGGTATACCTAACTTATGTGGGCAGAGAGGAAAAAAAAATCTCAAATGCTTTGAATAAATTGTAGAAAATGTTATCTTTAATTTTTTTAAGCCAGCTGAAGTGCTGTGCTTCTAAGAGACTTTGAGATCTTTTTCCACAGATTCTCTGAAGACCTGACCACTAAAAAGAAGGTAAATCAGATTACAGTATAAAGTGAAGCCTGCATTTGATGCTTTGGGACTGCTTATTGCATGGTGCCAGAGGTTTCAACAAGAGGGAGCAGGCTGTGAATCCAGCATTGTCACAGAAAGTGTTAGAAACACAGTGGACAGTTATCCAGAGACAGCAAAGCTGACTTCTGGTCTCTTTTTCAGTTTCTTAGTAAGGTTTTCCCCAGGTGAAGCATAGCTGCTGTCCCAGCTTTGACTGCCGATGCCCTAGAAGCAAGAGGCAACCACCTCCAACATGATTCTCTTACACTCTGTTTTCATCCATCAGATTGCTCTTACCATCATCTCCTGGAATAACAGCTTTTCTGCAAACACTCCTAGATTGAGGCTCAGAAAGGGAAAAATCAATTTTCAGTATCAAGGAGAACTGGTTATAGGACTGAGCTTTGGTGGGAGATTTGCTGATGCCACTCATGTGCCTCTCATCACTTCTATCATAATCTGATTTCTCCACAGAAACACAGCAGGCTAATGTTGCCATTACTTTCTTTCAGAAGTCCCAGTATTAGTAGTCTGCGGATGAGCAACCTCTGAACTCAGAGATGAGATGTTATGGATGCCACAAAGACCACACAGTCCAAGTTTCAGAGGGATTTGGATCAAGCCTTACGAGGGACATTACATGTTAGAAATTAACCATGTGGTATGTATGACTGGAAGACCCTTCAGCCTGTCATCGTGTCCTAGATAGTCCTCTCAGTTCACATGCAACGAATCCCGGCTCTTCTGCTGAGCAGTTTCATCTGTTATGTGGATGTCAATTTTATTCTCCTCAATACTATAAATGACAGGAGATTAAGGTATTTATTATGGTGTAGAAATTTTTAATAAGTCAATTGATAGTCCAGTTGGAAGACTGAGCTATTTCCAAGCTTGGATTTTGGCTGCACGAGGAAAATCAGGTTAGAAACTGATTTTCTTAAATCACTGCAGTATCCTGATGTAGTTGTATATTTAAGAAGGTTTCATAATGAGTCTGTTAAAACTGGTAAGGAATCAGCTTAAGCTAAATTAACCCCATGCACCTTTACACAAAACAGCAGGAAATGGCATGATGACACTAGTGGTACTGAAGGCATGAAGGATTGTGATCTATGAAATGCATTTCTAATCCTTTTTGAGTGCACTGTCTTGCACAGACGATGTTTGTGTATATGTGTGTTTGCATGGGTGTTCTCTGAAGAACACAGAACATTAGCCTTCTTTATCCACACAAGCTGTGACATTCTGAGTGCTGGCAAAAGGGTGGGGAATCTTGTGGTTGGGACTGAGAAGGGAAGGATGTTCTCTCTCTCTGTGCAGAGGGCACTGGAATTCACTAGTTAGAAAATGAACTATGAGAATTAATGTATCATAGCTGCAAACAATTCACCAATTTATATTATTCTCTAAATATTAGGCTCTCACATGTGAGAGATGAAAATACCAAAAAGCCTGAAGAAGGATCTTGTGGAAATTATGTAATTAGTCAGTCTTTAAGATAATGCTGAAGTACCTTTCTAAAACAGAAATAATCTGCAGGAGGTTAACCTGTTTAGAACTGGTTCACATATATATTTTTCTCCAGGCTTTCTTTTTTTTTTGAACTTTTGCAGATTTTTTAAGTAGTTGACCTAGTATCCAAGAGTTAATAAAACCTTACTTATCCTGATAGACCCATAAACTCAGAAAAAATACATAAAGAACATGTAACTTCACACTTATTAATGTAATTCTTAAAACTATGTAGTGCTTTATATCACAGCATTTGCAAAAATTATACAGTGATAAAGGTTAGTTTATTAGTAACACGGAATTCCTAAGCAACACGTATCCCCTCCTTATTCGGATTGCCCCTTTGACCACGCTAAACAGTGTCTTTCCTTGATACTTGTAGCCTATAATTATATCTGTATACAAGTCATTTTTGGTCAGTCATATCTGTTTTAGTTGGTTTTAATGTTTCTTCATAAGACAGTTCTAGTTCAGTTGCTCATAGTAAGTGCAAAAATATTGAACGGTTTGAACACATGCTTCCATACTTTGTGTTGGGAGGATTTGCTTTCTGGGGAGCCCCATCCAGTGACTTATGTGCTTCTAAAACAGAGCTGGACTACTCCAAACTATGGTAGGTAGAATCAGAAGTAATATGGAAGATCCTCCCAGGACAGGTTGTACGCTCTTGACCTGCAGCCCCTGCTGAGAGGAGCTACAAAAGTTATAGATACAGGAAGTTTTCCTCTAGCTTTTAAGAGGAAGAAGTATGAGGTTTTTTTCAAAGTAAACAGTCAAATCTGTTTTGCCTGAAGTATCAGATCACTGGTAATCATGCTGATCATCTTCGTGTTCATTCTTTGCTCTTGTTAGTCTAATTGTTCATAAACATTTATAATTTACTTTTTATTCTGAGGCTGGGGAAGGAAATGCTTTTTTTTTTTTTCTCATTAAACTGCATTCCAGTCTTCATATACAACAGGCTCTTGACATAGTTCAGTAGTATTAACAAACAATGTCATTTTGCCAAGATGAAGTATATACATATGAAAAAAATACATGCATCAGATGATTCTGATAGATTTTCAGATCATAGTATATATCGACCACTTGCAATATGTAAAGAGAATGTGTGCCTTATGAATGGTTTTCTGAAGATGCATCATCAATGGTTTGATTACTCACTTATTTTGCAAAGAAACCAGAATCACAATATTCTAAGACCATTTGCTGACAAAGGAAGCAACTCCAAATTTCATTCTCTGGCGACAAACAAGGAAATGCATCCTGTCCCATCCATCTGCCCCCCTCCCACTCCATCCACCCCAGCTGATGAAAATCAGACTTCTGTAGCAGGCAAGATTAATTTAATCACCTTCTTTTCTGTCTGGATAGTCTTACAGGGATGCAGAAAATGTTAATGGTATGAGTGCTTTGGGCAAAATATAAAAGCTTTGTCTTAAAAAAAAGCCTTAAAGAAATGCACAGGTAAGGAATCTGGGCTTGAAAAGTGTCACTGCAAAATGTCATTGGTCTTAAAGGTTATGAGATAGAAAATACAGAAGGTGAAGGGTTTACAAAGCAAATAATCTCAGACGATCCCTTATGCAGTCAGTGTACAGGGGGACTTTTAATCAGTTCAAAGGTGGCTCAGTATTTTTATATAAATAGCTCATTTTCATTTCCAGCTAGCTGAGTGCTCCTGTGGCTGGGCACTGAAGGAATCTCAGCAGGGGTACAGCTGTTGAGAACTGTGTTAAGGTAACTTCGAATGATTTAATGCCTGTACTGTATGAGAAGTTAATTTATCATAGGAGAATGTATTCAGAAAAGAGCTTCTTATTTCTGCTAACAAAATATCTTCTTGCTAGAAACCTAGTTTAGGTTTTTCATGCAGGCAGCAATTTTTATTAATCTCTACCATTTGACTGACACACATTTCAACTTTCAGATGATTTTTCTACAGTGCAGGAACAGTATATTAGCTGAAAAATACACTCTGGAGTGTAGGTGTAAAGTATGCATCCATTATGCAGCAGCATCAAGGCAGAATTAGACTGCACTTTGGACAAGATATAGTATCTGTCGCTCCTGTGAATGAGCCTTGATTAAATTAAATTCCCTACAGGGACAAAGGTTCAAAAGTTTCTGGTTTAATAAAACATATGGCAGAAAATGTGGGAAATAGTTGAGTACGTGAAGCTTTAGCACTGTAAATGGATCTACTTCCCAAGTATGTGCATTTTCTCTGTACACAGCTATTCCTCGTCAAAATACTTTTTTCTTAGATAACTCAGTGTTTGCACTGTTCACACAACGTGTGTGAAATATCCCACAGTGGGTACAGGTATAGGTCTGTGTACACTTTGAAAGAGGAACAGAAATTCCAAGAAAACACACTGCAAACTAGAAACTCTGGTGTCTTTTATTTAATTAAAGTACTTTAAAAAAATCTAAATATGATTCATTTTTCTATTCACTTCAAGATGTTATAACTGTACGCACATTTTCAACCTTTAGAGAGCTCTTCCTATCCTCTCTTAAATCTTTCATAGATAATGTTCGGAAGAAAGGGTAAACAATTGGTAGTTTGGGAAGATGATGGAAGGCAAGTATCAGATTTCAGACTATGTTTTTTCTATGAGCATAGTGCTGAGCAAATAAAAAAACAGTTGGTCCCAGAATACATGATAAACATGGAGGATGACCTATGGCTCAGAGACAGTACTGACAATTGTCATGCTACAATAGTTGGACGGATAAACTGAAGGAGATGACAGAGGTCTGGGTTTTCAACAGTCTTACCTGAAACTGTGGCCAATTGTAGTGCATGTTGTTGCACTTTTCCTGATTTTCCTATACTGAAGACTCAAACTGTTTAATAATGACTCTGATAAAAAAAGGTAATTTTTATACAATTGTTTTGATTAAAGAAATATCACTGCAAGCTACGCACAGTTCTCACAGACTGCTTTTTGAACATGTTCATATATCTGAATCTAAAGTGGTTCAAGGAAAAAAAAAAAAAAGGCTGTTTATTTCTCATTCTTGCCAAGAGACCAAAAAACTCCCAGAACAACAACAACAACAAAGAAACAAGATCCTTCCACAGTCTTGCATTAGGACAGATCAACAAAAAACACAAGAACTGAGTGGATGATTTTATACACCTTTTTAAAGTACCTTTTCACAATACTTTTTCCATTCCATGAGTGTAAGAGTGCAACTTCAAAGGAAAGGATGAGAACAGCAGATGCATCTTCCATGGAAGAGTATAACTGATCACCACGCCCACTCTGAACACTGTCAGCACTTAATTGTCCTGACCAGCCTCAGCTGGGAATCCCACCTCAACATCCCTTGCCCCAGTTCTCTGACAGGGCTTCCCAGATGGACCTCAGGATCATATCCTTGCCTTGTCTCCAACCATTTCTTCAGCCTTGTTTCCTGTCTCATCATCTGCTGCTCCTGGATGGACCTGGCCCTGGTTCACCCCTTCTCTCGTGTCTGGGGCTGCTGACAGATGCTGTTGCCAGCCCCTGGCTCCACTGGTCCCGCTTATACGCTGCGTGAGAGGCTGTGCCCTGGCTGGTGAGGGCATTGCCTGTGCTGGAGTCACCCTTGGCTCCTGGCTCATCCTCCTTTGGGGAGCAGCCCCACTGTGATTGTTCCCTAACAAACAACAAGAGTTTATTGAAATTGCAGCAAGATAAATTTAGGATAACCATTAAGAAAACTTCCCAGCTCTAACCTGTTCTTAAGGCCCCTTCCAGTCCTAATTTCCGTGAACCTGTGAGACGCCTGCAGCAGCCAACCACTGAAGTTAGACTCACTTGTTATAAAGCTAAGATTTTTTTTTTCTCCTGCGTGGCTCCAGGGTATATTTGCATGGTTCTTCACAATTACAGCTGACACCTCCTCTTCAAAGCTCAGTAGAACTGCTGCTCTGTGACAGACCTGTAACTGATCTTATAATAAAATTTCAGTTAGATGTCAACCTTGGCACCAGTGGTGGTTGCACTAACCCAGCAGCTTCCCTTTAGTTTTTCTCATGCAGAAGGACAAATGGATCCGTAAACAATCTGCTTTTGATGCCAGTAAGCATATCTTGAGACTTTTCTAACTGCCACTAAGGTATATTCTGACCACCTTCAGAAAAAGTAGACCAGATAAGCCCATATGGGATTCTTAAAATATCTGCAACATTCCAGAGTAACAGATTTTGATATTTTGCAAAATACCACTGCAAGCTTTCCCATACAATACATTTTGTATGAGGCATGAATAAATTCTCTTGATACCAAGATGCCCCGCTGGGGTGTCTCAGGCCACAGCTTGTGTGACACAGCACCGTGGCATCAACATGATGGCTGCCTCCGGACAAACACGTTAAATTAAAATAATCATGAGTGCAAACTGGAAAATAAATGAGTTAGCTTTGTATTTGCAATGGAAATCAACTAGAGTACACGAGAGCTTTCGCTTTGATGCTCTAACATATTCGTATAATAGCTGTTTTGATGTTTGCCTGAGATGTGCCTCCAGATTCTTCCAGTCATGTATTAGGAAACTGAATGCAAAGTGTAACAGCTGCCTCTCTTTCTCCTCCCTCACTTGACTGTTGAGTCTTTCATCATGTATTAACACAAGGAAAGTGACCCAAAAGACTTCAATTTAAGATGTCATGTACAGGCAATCTGATGGAGAAGGAGATAAGGACTATGGATACAGTCAGAGGAACTATTCTGGCTACAGACAAGCTGAATCAATATTTCATTGGCACCATTCCCCTGACCCACAGAGCTCCTTGTTCTCATCTTTATCTGCTGCCTCTGCCAGAGATCCCTGCCATTGGGTTTGGGTTTCCTTTGTTTGTTTCATTTTGAATAGGTTGAGTTATGTAGGCTCTAAATCAGTTCCAAGAAACAACCCAACTGAAAAACCCTCTTTATAAGAAAGCTGGCTCAATGTATAGGTTAGAGATCAACTGGGAAAACAATTAAATGAGTAGTACTGAGAAATAAAAACTCTACTGGGCTTGTGATGTGGGGGGAGGAAGAGGACAGGGACATAACACTGAATCTGCTGCCTGCAGCACTCCTCATGTCACCATTGCATAAGGTAAACAGCATTATCTAAAATACAGAAATGAGAAGATTACATTTATGACACCCTTATTAGGCGTCTTATTCTAAAATCACTGAAAGGACTGATTAAATAAATTTTAGGGCACTGTAAAAAAATTTGGGCTCTACTATCAGTGTGGGCTTTTTTCCCAGACAGGAAGTTGAATCAGACTGTTGCTAAATGAAGATTTTTATGAAGTTGCTTTAGATGATGTTTATTATCAGGAATTTGATAGCTCCTGGCTTAGCTTCTGCACTGTGTAGTGACATGCATGTATACTTGTCAAGAAAAATCCTCCTCATTTAAAAAAATATCTGAAGAACTAACCCATCTTTAATTATTAGAGTTCTATGCTGTTCATCCTACTGTCTGCCTTCCATGTCTTGTTTGATTGGCTTTTCTGTAACATTCATAAATAATTTAAACTGTTGATAATTTTCCTTAAAGTATGACATCTATTAAAGAGCTTAAGAGAATGGCAAAGATAAAATGGCACAGCAGATTTTCTTATCTAGAGGAGAAATAAAAAATTCAAATTCCTGAAGATGCATGCTCCCCAGGATAGATTTTTCATTATTATTACCTTTGTCTTTTGTCTGCTTTCCTTTCTGTGTTTTTTGGTTCTTTTTAAACAGTACTCAGGCTCGATCTTTCCTGCTTATAAGCAAGGCAACACTTAGATTCTCCAGCACATTTTGTCTTTTCGCATTTGTAGAAATATAAAGTGCTGGAAGGGCTTCTTGCTAAATTTTTGGCACTAGACTGAAAAGGAAGAAAGAGGTGATCTCCCAGCCTATTTTCCTGTCAAAGCAGAAAACTCACTATTGTAAGGTATGACTTTGGGCTTCATAAAAATGGGCGTGATTCTTCTAAGTTTCCCAAGGAGGGCACTTTCTTACCATTGGCCTGCTACATACACATGTGTATGCAGAAATACATAGGCTCACTTTCCGTTTCATCATGTGAATACCCTGCTATTCCCTACTAGCTTGGGTACGGGGTTTTTTTTCAGGATAATGCATAAATATTTCTAGCTTGGCCTTTGAAGACAGTCTGTTTACTAAATGGTATTGCTTCTTTCCTTATTTATGATTTTACTGATCTAGATCCTTTCTTGTGACTGGCTGGAAGTATGAAAATGAGGTCCCAACAAGAGATACACTGTCTGGTAAATTTCATCACACAATTAGAGACACCGCGCATTCAGGAAGGAGGACAGGAGTTAGGAGATTTGTATGCCCAACAAACTCATTGGAGTCTTAGATTAGCTGCGAAAATCTAATCTGGTCAACCAAACACTATGTAATTTTTTGAGAAGATCACTAGCTTGGTTTGAAAAAGAAATGCTCATTAAACAGTCTGCAAGGTGTTAATCTCAGACCTACACTATGGTTTAACTCTCAAAAAAACCCAAACAACCAAAAAACAGAAAAACAACAACAAAAAACCAAACCCAAAACAAAACCCAAAACACCCATCACTGTCAGAGTGAGTGTAGCCTCTAGTAGTTGCAACCACCTCAGGGAGAAGAGGGTTAAAAAGCTGTTGAAGAAGATTGGGCACACTTGCAAGCTGTCTGTAATACTCAGGGATAAAAACCTGAATTCAGGTGGAGGGTAGTATATGTAAGTCAATGTGATAAAAAGGACCTGGACTTTATATGCTAAGACTATAGGTAAAATTTTAGAAGAAAGGGCCCTCTTCTGGAACTAAATAGGTCTAGCAGGATGGAAGGCAATCTCTTTTTTCTGGTCAGAAAGCTGAAAACTGACAGACAGCACAATTGTCCTGTGAGCAGGCAGACAACCTCACTCTACTGTCCTAAGAAAGACATACTACTCAGGAGGTGGTGTGGGGTTTGGTTTGGTTTGGTTTCTCTGCACCAGTGGTGAGATCACTGTTGAATGTCACATGCAATTCTGGCATCAGTGCTTCAGAAAAGATGGTGAAAAATTTGGTAAGGCATCTGGGAAGAGCCCTGAGAATGACTGTGGATCTGGAAAAGTCCAAGAAAGAAAGAAAAACTGAATCAGTGAGTATATGCTGAGCTTGCACAAAGAAAACTTTGCTGAAGTTGCATACAGATAAATGAAACCAAAGGTTTGTTTTGCTTGTCTTTACAGGAAGAAAAGCAGCTTACTCAGGATTTCCATACCAAGCAAAAATTCAGTCTTTTCCAGTACCTGACGTTACCTCAAATGGAAACTCTGGTGTTGTGAAGAAATAACTGGGGTGAGGCCCAGAGGATCAAAGCCCAGGGCTGCACTGCAGTGTGAATAGGTGGCTTGGGGTAGCTCACGCAGGTCACTGACCAGGTACACCAGGACATTCAGGGCTTGCCTCTGTGCTGCAGCAGGCAGGACTGGCAGGACTCCTGTTCTCAACATGTGGTGCAAGGGCCACACCTGGGCACGAGTGTAGTGGGCAACCCTAGGCTGCTCCAGCCATAAGAAAAGTTTTCAGTTCTCTTTATTGCCTCGTCACCCTTCCTTGCCCAGCTTCTTGTCCCCAGTCTCTGAGCTGGCAGGAAGCCGCAGGTCTGCAGGAGGGTCATTAGTAATGGCAACCCTACGCCAGGGTGGCAGGGAGCCCTTCTGCCCCTCAGGTTTGGGATGTTTTCACCTGAAACGGTCTGATCAACAGCCACATTTGTCCTCATGATCTTTAAAGCTGGCTGTAAATCTGTAAATCTTATATGACTTCCAGAAGCCTTACATTTGTGGTAGGAAGCATTTCCCTCACCTCTGGAATAGGTGGATTGACTTGGTAGAATTAACTACAAACATACATAAGCCTCAAAGGGTCTCAACAATGTCCTGGAAGACATTACGGTGAGGGACAGGTAGGTGAAAGCTTCCCCAAAAAACCCCAGCCATGTGCATGGTTCAATCAGCAGTGCCTCTCCTCTGTATGTGTGCACACCTGGAATCGCACTGACCTGACTGGAAGCGTAAAGGCACCAACACAACCACCCATTTTCCCCGGTTGTCTCCCTACTATACGAAAGACGGTGTAACTTCATTCGAGTAACTTGACCGTCCCGTGTGGCCGGATTTCCTCTGTGTGCTTTCCCAAAACCGGCCTTTTCCCACGGCTCTACCTGCCAACAGCCAGGGATGGCCTCTATCGACCCTCGGCCGGCCCAGGGAGGCTGCGGCCGGGCAGGACGCCTCGTCCCGGCGCGGAGCAGGGTTTCTCGGGGAGCAGTGAGAGAGCGGCGGGGACGCCCTCCCC
>NW_010134171.1:1844-2905 GCF_000699245.1 Pterocles gutturalis | reverse complement strand
GTTCCTGGGATGGTCCTGTCCCAGCAGCTCTGGAGATGGTCCCTGGGATGGTCCTGTCCCAGCAGCTCTTGGAGATGGTCCCTGGGATGGTCCTGTCCCAGCAGCTCTTGGAGATGGTCCCTGGGATGGTCCTGTCCCAGCAGCTCTGCAGATGGTTCCTGGGATGGTCCCACCCCAGCAGCTCTGGAGATGGTCCCTGGGATGATCCCGTCCCCCCAGCTCTGGAGATGGTCCCTGGGATGGTCCTGTTCCCCCCAGCTCTGGAGTTGGTCCCTGGGATGGTCCCATCCCCCCAGCTCTGGAGATGGTCCCTCAGGATGGTCCCATCCCTGCTAGTACCCATCGCATCACCATGGGGAAACCCCCCCAAACCCACCAGCAGTTTCCAATAGACGTCCCCGAATCCACCCAATGTCCAAAGCCGAGCTGAATCCAGGGTAACTGGTCCACCCTTCCTGTTCTTCTGGAGTGTCCAAGGTCTCCAGAGCTCCTCCATGAGCAGCTCTCAATGCCCAAGAGCTGATGTCCTACAGTCAAAGAGCTGGTGGGAAAATACAGGCTGAGAGAGTTGGGCGTGTTGAGGTGGCTCTGGGGGGACCTTCTGGCAGAATTGGGGGGCAGAACTCCAGGAAAGCTGGGGAGACCCTGGCCCAGGTTGCCCAGAGCAGCTGTGGATGCCCCATCCCTGGAGGGGTTCAAGGCCAGGCTGGATGAGGCTTTGAGCAACCTGGGCTGGTGGGAGGTGTCCCTGCCCATGGCGGGGGGGGGCACTGGGTGGTCTCTGAGGTCCCTTCGCACCCAAACCATTCAGGGATTCTATGATTCCAGTGATTATTTATAATTTTTTTTTAAAATTTTCTCTCCTTATTTTTAGTCACTTAATTATAATTTTATCATTTTAGTATAATATTACACCACCCTCATGGATATTTTTTTCCTCATGCTGTTTGCTTCCCTTTTGGCAGCACCGGGGGATGTTTTGCTCTGAAATTCGGAAAAAAAAAAAAAAAATCTGGCCTAAGTAACCCCCCTCGTTCCCGGGACAAACATTCGGAGAGATT
>NW_010134171.1:1142-1387 GCF_000699245.1 Pterocles gutturalis | reverse complement strand
TCTTGGGTGCCGCGTGGGGGAAGGTTTTTTTTTTTTTGGGGGGGGGGTTAAAATAATTGAAATAGGAATTTTAAAATAATATATTCTAAAATAATGATTTCTCAACTTTTATTTCTCCCCTCCTCGGGCAGTGGGGGGGGTTGGGCTGGGATTGGGGGTTTTTAAGCCCGAAGGTTTTCAGTGTTTTGAAGGGAAATTTTAGGTGTGCGGGGTAAAAAAAAAAAAAAAAAAAAAAAAAAATAAAA
>NW_010134171.1:0-1111 GCF_000699245.1 Pterocles gutturalis | reverse complement strand
TAAAAAAAAAAGGAAAAATTGGGGAAGGGGAAATAAGGGAAAAAAGGAAATAAAGGGAAAAAATAAAAGGGGAAAAATAAAAGGGGAAAAAATAAAAGGAAAAAGGGGAAAAATAAAAGGAAAAAAGGAAATAAAACGAAAAAGGAAGATAGAGGGGAAAAAAGGAAATAAAGGGGAAAAAAGAGAAAATAAAAGGAAAAGACATAAAAGGAAAAGACATAAAAGGAAAAAAAGGAGAAATAAAAGGAAAAAATAAAGGGAAAAAGAAAAAAAAGAAAAATAAAAGGAAAAAAGTGAAAAGTAAAATGGAGAAATAAAAGGAGAAAAGAAAAACTAAAAAGAAAAAAGGGAAAAAGAAAAAATAAAAGGAAAAAGGAAAATAAAAGGAAAAAAGGAAAAAGGAAAAAGGAGAAATAAAAGGAAAAAAGGAGAAATAAAAGGAAAAAAGGAAAAATTAAATGAAAAATTAAAATATAAGGAAAAAGGGAAAAATAAAAGGAAAAAAAGGAAAAATAAAAGGAAAAAAGCAGAAAAAGGGGGAAGAGAAAATGGAAAAAAAATTAAAAGGAGAAAAAAGAAAAAATAAAGAAAAAAAAAGAAAAAATAAAGAAAAAATAAGGGAAAAGGGGAAAGCAGGGAAAAGGGGAAAGCATAGAAAAGGTGTTTTTCTCCCCCAAAAGGGGCAGGGGGTGCGGGGCCAACTCCATCCTGCCCACCCCCGGGGCCCAGAGCTGGGGGAGTGGGACCAAGGGGCTGGCGGTGGGAGATTGAATTCAGTTTTGATTTTGGAAGGAAGTTATTTTTAAAATTTCTATTTAAAAAAAAATCTCCCTTTTAATTTCATTTCTTTTTTTATTTCTTCCTTAATTTTTTTCATTTTATTTCTTTGGTTTTTACGTCTCGCTTTATTTCTTTCTTTTAGTCCTTTGGGTTTATTTTATTTCGAACTTTGGTTCTTATTTCTCACCTTTCTTTTTAAATTCCCCTTCTTTCTTTTTTTTTTTTTTTTTAATTTCAGCTCTTACTTCATGGTTTTCTTTTGAAAAATTTACTTTTATTTTCTTTTATTTCTAAAAATTCATTTTTATTTGTTTTCATTTTTAAAAAAATT
>NW_010134170.1:0-35429 GCF_000699245.1 Pterocles gutturalis | reverse complement strand
GCCCCCGAGGGGATAAGATCCCACGACAAAACGTCCCTTGTTTTAACGACACGAATCTACAATTCCCTTAAAGGTCACTGCCCAGGGACAATTGAGCCCGGGCTGAGGTAGGGGTGCCTGTCCGCGGACACCGAGACCAAAGGCGACACGAGGTGGCTGCCTGCCGTCGGGACACAGCGGGGGGAAAGGGCCCTTTGCTGCCAAAATGGGGCGTTCGGCCCAGGGGCATGGCTCTGAGATAAAAATCATCATCATCCAGGTAAAGACAGGTCCTGCTCCCAGCCAGGAACTACACCTGTGGTCAAGGAAAGAGAGGAGGAAAAGGATCCCACACAAAACAAGTTTTAAAAAATCACCTCTGGAGGATAATAATATTGCCCAAGAACAAGCAGTGGTGTAGGGTGGCCCCTGACCGTTTGGCCAAAATGGCAAGAAGGTTAGAAAGAAAGCACACAAAGCTCAGCAGGTGAGGGGAACAGGAACCCATGCCTGATGGCTTTACTGAAAATCCTCCATCTTCCACTGCTGGAAAAGTTCAAATCCCAGAACATTGCTGAACCAGATAGCAGGAAATGTTCCCAGTGGAGCAAAACATCCTCAGGATGGCCCGCCAGCCAGTGACGAAGGAAGGTTCCCTGTGGGTGTGTAATTCTGCACAGGGTGGTATTTGTGTGCACCTGGGGATGCACAGCCCCATCGAGCATGGCACTTGTCCTCTGACCACCACCTCCTCCTGATCCCTACCAATCCATCCGCAAATCCAGCCCAGGGCAATGAGGACAGCTGTGCAAACAGTGCTGCCTCTCCTCTACAAGGAGATAACTTGCTTCTAATCATGGCTAGAAGAGCAAGAGCTCTCTCTAGGTACAACATGCAGAGCCTGCAGCAGGTATGGAAGTTGTGGGCATCTCCTGGTACGTGTTCATCACACAGTCACCAGCAGCCATACATGTCCTTCACCATAAAACCACTCCTTTTTCATCTCTGCCCATCATTCTGGCAGAGTTTAAAATGGTGGTGCCCTGAATGAATGAAATTCCTTTTTGGAAAAGGATGGTTGGATTTTGCAAAGCTCCCTGAGATAAATGGTAGAAGGACTCTTAAAAATGAAAATGGGAAACCCTAAGGGGGAGATGACAGACAAGACAGTGGAATAAATAGGGTTCCTCACATGGGGTCTTGCTGGAGGAGGAGCAGGGCCCAGTGTGGGGAAGAAAGATCAGGGACAACGTGGAGGTGAAGGAATGGTGCTGGAAGGAGACAAGCAGTACCTGTTCAACCAACTCTCGAAGCCAGGCAGTGATCACAGTGGGATCAGCTATCACCTGAACTAATTCCCCGTGTAATTCTAGTTAAACCCATGGCATTACATCTGGGATTAACATGGCTAAATAATACCAGGGTCACTTTTTGGCATCTCTCATTTCATGCTTTTCCTTACATTGGTACTACATTGGTGTTTCGATTGTCCAGCTGCAGATTAAGTTCCTGCCATAAAAACAATATAGCATGGTTGGAAGAACAGGTAAACAAGCCTGAACACGTTATCCACTGGAAAAGCACATTCTGGTACAACGAACCCTCCTGCAACCATTGCCTAGCGAGGATGGAGGCTATGCCTCATCCACTGGAGGACATGCAGAGAGGGACATGTTAAATGACTGAAAGCCTGGGGGTGCATGGCAAAATGGCATGAGCTGCTCAGCTTTCTCTTAAGCACAGAGGCATCCAAGCATAATCCAAGGCTGCTTAGTCTGTTTAGCTGCTGCCCAGAATTGACTTTATGCCATGCCTGAATCCAGAGCACACAGAGTCACCATCTCATGTTTTATTTGCACACAGATTTGAGTAATTTTGTTAACATGAGAGGTTCAGAGCTAATGAAATCAATGCTGACCTGGCAGGAAAAGCATGTAAAATCCCAGGGAAAAGACAGGTGATTACATATTAACCATAGCTCTCATTGCATTTGTGGCTCTGCTCTACAGGAGCATAGAAAAGCCTGTTATTATCTGACAAGTTAATTATGCATCTTAATTTCTATAAGTATTATTGGACGGGGGGGGGGGGGGGGTTTTTGGTGTGGGAGGGGGGGGGGGTGGTGTTTATGTGGCTAAATACATTTGATATTCTCCTTCTGCAAGATAAATTTTAAACTCAACTCTTTACACCCTTTACCATGTTACCTTTCCCTTGTGTATCTTCAGTAAAGGTGTTGGAAACATGCCTGACAGACCACAGCATGTGGGGAAACACATTTACTGAAGAAAGAGGAGCAGCAAGAAAGGTCTGTGTAAAAGGCAAAAGAAGGGATTTCTGTGACCACAGACCACCATAAAACCATTCTGGCCTAATGTACAACTAGTTGCAGTAAGGACATTTCTGAAGGAAAAAGTCCTTTCTCATTAAAAATGAACAGTAGAAAGGTCAGTCTAAAGACAGAAAACTTGTGTTACTACATAACAGAAAAAATAGCATTGAGAACATGAAACACCTCCACGTTTCCCCTAGATATTTATCAGTGAGACACAAAAGGAGTCAATGTTATCTCCAGTTGTTGCATCATTCTTCATTTCTTACTTCATGTCCCTTCTAGGAATTAACTGCTCAGTACCTGCCTTAGAATTTGAGCAAATCAGAAACATTTTGTGTATAAAAGATCAAAGTTTTTTTCTCCTCTCCCTAAGAAAGTGCAGAAAATGGTGTGAACTTCCATGACATTAGCTTCTAATAATTACATACCTATATGCCTATTGCCTCAAGTTTTAATTTGTATGCACTTTTCAAGGAAGTAATTGATGAAACAGAGTCAGAAATTAAGCAAAGAAGAAAAAAAAAAAAATCTAGCTGCTTACCTCAGGAGAGATGCAAATTAGTGACACTCAATTTTCATTAAGGAACTTCTCAGGCTCTTTAACAAGCTGTAAGAGCTGCAGCCTACTGCAGCTGGAGAAAGCAGCAGCAGCACTACAGCAAAGCCAGCAGGGGGGACAAAAATCCCTCCAGAAGGAAAAAAAAAAAAAAAAAAGAACATTTGAAGAGCCTCCTTGCTTGATTAAAAAGCAGTTTCAGGAATCATTTGGCAACTTTTGGGTCCTATTACCTATGCCAAAACCTGTAGGGAATGTTTTTATTTTGTGTATTCTCACTCTGCTTACAGGATCGGAAACTTTTGTTCCTCTCCTTACTGGGAGGGCCAGAAGAAAGTTATGCCCCAGGTATCTACCCTTGTGCACACAGAACAGAGATTATTCCCTTGGAAAGCCTGTATTGCCCTGACACCCTGATCTCAAAGAGGCAATAAATTTCTAGACAAAAAGCTTTCTTACGAGCCCACTGTGCAACCTACTGTTACGCTAACAGGATCCACAGAGAGCAAAATCTATATATAACTCCACCAAACAGGGCTGGTGAGCAGCTAGCTGCTTGTGAGGCGTTTGCTACAGCCATCTTCCCACTTCAAAAATCCACTGCAGCACCTTCCTAATAAAAAATCCCACCCTAGCGTGACCCAAGAAGTTACCCCAAAGTGCCAAGACTCAGGTGAACACCTGCAAGCAAGTTGATTTCCTCGATACCAACCTTGACGCCCCCAGTGTAACAAGTTCAACAACAAAATGTCACTTGCAGCCCCCTGTCCACCTGCAACATGGCGGAGGTGGAAACTAAAGCAGGCTGCATCCTTTTTGCTCACCAGACGGTATCAACCCCAGAACTATTGCAGCTTTTGGGCAAGTGCCATTCAAGACGAGCAGTGCCCCTTGCAATGTTCTCCCAGATTAAAGATATAAAGGGGGAGGCCACTGTCCCTGATTTTGCATGACTACTCTTAAATCTTTGCACAAGTTTCCTTACCTTGCTGACATCTGTCTGGAAAAGCATCGCCCAAAGTAACATCACAGGCTCAGGAGAAGGAGCTCAAAAATCAGCTGCAATGTTACTAGTGACACCATTCCCTCCATGGCTCCCGCCTGCTCTGCGTCACCTGTTTGGCAAAGCAGGAGCAAAGGGTGGAGGATGCAGGAAGGACGGCCAAGCTTGAATTTGTGTGCCATGGAAGCCAAGCTCTCCCGCATGCCAGGGCTCTGCTGTCCAGATGAGAAGTCTTCCCTGCACTTAAACTATTCCACTACTAGACTGTCTCTGTTCTATTTCCTCTTCTAACATCAGGGAACCTGCTGATGAAGGCTTCAGTGTCTTGCTTAGTTTTTCAAGTGATAGCGACAAAGTTGTCATCTTCAGCACTGTTTCATCTTCTCCAGCTTTTCAGATGACATTTTCCTACATGATCGGCAAAGCACCCGCACTTCCATGCTCCCCCAATCCACAGCCATCACAGCATTACTCTGTGAGTTCACTCACCACCAGCAAGCAGTGAGGAAGAGTGAGGACAAACAGCCTAAAGACAGCTCTCAGGAGGGAACCCATGGAGGAAATCAGGGGAGAAACACCTAAGAAAGGCAGACCCAGACTCAGCAGCTTTTGGTTGTACACAGGCAAAAGTCCCAGGGGATGCTGTTACCCCAGTTAATGGAGCGTGCTCCAGTCACCAGGAGTCTAACAAATTCTGCTCATCAAATACAGAATGCATTAAGTTTGTTACCTTTGAAAAAAATCAAATATTCCACAAATTAACAGACATAATATCTTTGGCATCAGCCTACCAGGATACCAGCTCTGATACTGAACTGCCCCAACAAGCAGTTCCAGCTTATCTACCTCACCCTCCACCCATGGCTTTTCACAAATAATTTAGAATCCTGTGTAGAAGTCAAGCCTGGATCTGGAGTCCTAAAACCTCACTCATGCAAGACCAAATCAGAAAGTTTTTTATACTACAAAAGCAAAGGGAAGCACAGGATGTTGGAAGTGCCAGACACAGGCTGGTAGGGCACTAGCTGCTAGCGTAAGCAATTTGGCCTTTTAATGAGAGCAGGAAACATTTTTTCCTCTCCTTGTTCTGTAATTCAAACACACAGGATCATCCCCATCTTTCAGAAAACTGTTGGAGATAAGCAAAAGTTCCAGAAGTGACAATAAATCAGCCACAGAAACATTTGGCGTTGGCAACACCCAATGCTGTTGGGGACTGCTACAGCCAGCCAGAAACTGTAAGTTCAAAACCAGTTTGCCAAGATTTCACAATGGGAGAAAGGAGCCCAAGCCAGGATCAAGCTTTTCACCAGCCTGGGTATCTGCATCTTTAAAGCAACACCCAGAAGTCAGGAAAACAAAACACTGCTGTAATTTTAGAACAAAGAGGGGAGGAGAAAGAGAGAAAGGTATATCATAATAATCAGTGTCTTTTGCTCACTGAGAAAGGAGATATATTAATCTTCAGCCCTCAAACATCTTTACAACCTCCTGTAGCTCACCACCAGAGAACAGAACAAGGGTGAAGAGCAAGCTTTTAACAAGCTGTCTTCACAACTGTTTCCACTTCTAATGACGATTTAACAGTCACTTTTGTGCTCCTGCACACTTCCCATCGATGGGCACATGCACTGACCCCTATCTACCCACCCACTTCTCATATTGCTTCAGAACTCACTTTAAATAACCCAGATTTCAGATTTCCAGGTTGGTTTTTTTTTTAATCTGTGCCTTGGTGACACAACCACTAATGCTCACCATCAGGCTCATACTTTCCTGCACACCCTCCAGTCTGTAACTGACAGCTCTGAAGGCTCCCAGTGCAACTGGTCCAGCCACTGGGATGGCATTGCCACACAGCAAGCCCATAGGTAGCAAGTCACCATAATTGCTAGGGAAATGGTAATAATGAAAAATGTTCAATCACACAGATGCTTCTTTCACTCTCCTTTTTAGAGAGGGTACAAACATTTGCCCTGTCCTCCCAGCACTGCTCAACACCCAGATCTAAGTTCTGACAGGGGTCCTTGATTTTTTTCACTCACCTCTTTATTCTTATTTATCTTTTTCCTTTTTCATTTTTCTCTTTTTTGCTTTGCCTGTCTTTAAAAACATATAGCACCTTAAGAGATTTCTCTGCCAGCCCTGCAGAGGCTAGAGCAATCTCAGCTTTGTTTTGCAGACAGACCACATGCTTTTCTTGTGTTTGTACACGACAGCAAAAAGAGCAACAATGGGTGACACAGTAAAGGGTTTCACTCCAAGAAGCACGCAATTCAAAGTCCATTACAAACCCAAGCCATCACCCAGTTGGGGCAGATGTGAGGCTCCAAACCATGATCCAAATGCTTTGATGTGAGCTAGCATGGAGATGTTCAAGCAACAGCTGCTTTCACAGCAGAGGAGCTGGTGTTCATCTTGGGACAGACACACAGGCTGAGGTTTTGAAGACACAATGCAGAGTCGGTGCAGGTGATGGAGAAAAAAGCCATTGAGTAGAGTGCAGAATGAGAACTGAGGGCTTTTATTTGCCTGAAGCCTGCTGGTACTGCCTTATCTTTAGACTGGATCTCAGCAAGACCAGTATAAAATAGATCCCTACCAGGGTTTGGATGATACTCTACAAGGAAAGGAGTTTTTGTCAGGGAAACGGCAGTAGAAACAGACAGCAATTTCTGTCTGACTGCCTTTCCACAGCTGGTAAGGGCAGCTTGTAGATCCACAGAGGAGCTCAGCCAAGGCAAGTATTTGACACTGCAGTTTGCTCTACTCATGAAAGTGCACTGCTTTCTTTGCACTCACCTTGAATGATGAATTTGGAAGCAAGGGAAGGGTCCATATCTTCTTGTGGTGTGTCACACTGCAGTAAAGATATTTATTTATTGTGTGTAATTTTCTGCTATAGATCCATTGCCTTTGCCCTGTGTGACCTCTTGCCCCTATCACAGACTTTGGCCCGTATCTCTACCTTTACAATACTCAAAGATCTCAGTTCCTGAAATTACCCCAAAGGTTAATTTTCAGAGACTCGCTTTTCCTACAGACTGCTGCAGTCTGGGAACTCAGGTGAGGAAATTAAAAACCACATACGTCTTCTTCCAAAAGCAGGTTAGCACAGAAAAAGGCTTAAGATAGCCATCCTGATATCTTTGTATATAAAACTGTTACCGAAGCAGTCGCTATCGAAGGATAGTCAAGAGAGGTTAAGGAAGGGCCAAGGAAACCCAACCTCTCTAGGACCAGGTAGTGTTACAGCTGGACAAGCACAAGCAGGTAGCAAAGTCAGCTCCTATCACAACATTTTCAAGTCTAAGTTCATCCTAATCCTCTTGCAAAGAAACCAGCATCGCATGAGAGTGGCTCTTGCCCATCACTCCCTCTGACTCCAGACTCTAAGCAGCTATAAATACGAGCTCTGCAGCACCAAGCACTGAGCCACCCCACAGTTTTCACTGGCTTTGTTGTTCACTAGTTTTCATCTGTCTTGACACCCGTGCAAGGCAGATGAAAGGTCAGCTCACCTGGAGCTACACTGCTGACCCAGCCACTCAACCCCTATTAGTATATAAAAAAAAAAGGAGATAGAGAAAGGAGAATTTTGTCTATTTGTTCACCCTGCTTTGTTGCGATATGACCTTCCCTTGTCTTTCCACAGGCATCTGTAGAGACATTGGCTCAGATCTCAGCCTGTCTCTGTCAAAGGCAATGGGAAGTAGCACAGACCACAGTGGACACTTCCATCCTCCTCCTACACAAAGGAGGAAAACCTTCTTTCCCAGCCCCCTCTAGTAACCTTCTCTCACCCCAAGCCCAACAGCATGCACAGCCACTGGACTACCACAGCAAGCCAGCTGAGGTCTTTTTGTGCTGGCCTTGAGCTCCTCTTTTATGTCATCATCAAGAGAAAACTGAGTTTGGGGCACTGGGGGCACCTGGCAGCAAACAGGTAACCGGGGTGGTCAGATGAAACTGCTTGGGAAGAACCTCAGGGTGTAAAGAAAAGCCTCTTTCTCAAAATGGGTTAAGAGCCCTTTCATTTTTCAAATGTCAGTTGACATTCATGCTACAGCAAACAAAGCTGCCCCAATAACCACCATACAGTTAAAAACAAGCTGAAAGCTCTCCATTGTCATACAGGATGGAAACAATTTCTCATTTACCATGAAAGCTGTCTCCTCCTGTTTAGTTTTCTGATCCAAAGGCTGCACGCGAGAGCTTAAGAAGTAGGTCACCTGAGTCTCTGCCGTTAATTTTGTCTTGCCTCATTCAGCTGACAGCCTGCAGCTCAGAGCACCACCTCCAGATTTGGCTTTTGCACCCAGCTCAAGCCCCATGCCGAAAGCTGGTTTGAATCAACAGATGCAGCACCATCTGGAAAAAAGTAAAAAAGACTAACTTATTGAGAGCCCGTCTGATTTACCACCTCTTTCCTGCCTGACCAGGGACACAGGACACACGGGCACAGCACAGGCAAGCCCTGTCATGCTGGGAGCAGCACTCACTACCAATTTGGCATGGCAGGGTCTTGCAAGCAGAAAGCACAGAGAGAGAAAGGGGAGATCTGCTGCAGAGCAACACAGGAGTATCCATCTCTCCCAACCTCAGCTTCACAAGATAAAAAGGCAAAGCAAAGGGGGAACCTTCTGACCCTAACTGCTGAGGCACTGGATAATCAGTTCCTGGGGAGCTGAGCTGTAAACCCAAATGTCCAGGCTGGCAGATTGAGAGCAGAGCCTGCATTCCCTCCAGAGGAATGACATGCCATTCTTTGCCACACAAAGGCCTACGAGGGCTGACAAACAGCCCTATAACTCTGGGTTGTGTGAAATGAAATCCGAACCCCAAAGGCTTTCCTGCAAAGCCAAGCCACAGCAGGACTTTGCATGTGCTTTAGGCTTGAGAGGGCTGGGAGCACAAGGCCCCAGGCGCTGGGTTTTATATATCAGTGCTGGATCATAAGAGCAGCGGATGTGCAGGCAAATAAAGAAATGCAGAACATAATTAGTAACACTCTTAATATTATAAACAAATTTGTTATACACAAATCCATGCGCAAGAAATGACTTGTGACAACAGATGAAAATGTTCTGCGGCAGGAGATGGCACTCCACAGTGCTCCACAAAACAGCCCTCAACCAACCAAATAAACATAAAAACCTCCCTTGCATAATGATTAACCTTCCCAAGAGGGAAGGTAGGGGAAATCGCACTGCCACCAAGTGAGCCATTTGTACAACGTCATCTGGAAAAGCAAGTACGATTGTGATCATTTATGTTCAAAAGAACCGAAAGGAAACATGAGCCAGTACACAGAAGAAATAGTCAGAAGGAGAGATTAAGAGGGATTGATTTACCAGACCTGGCAAAGCAAAGACTGAAACGAGATGCATCTCCAAAGGTACCAGGTAGGTTGATGAGCATATGCTGGAAGACAGAATTGGGACACAAAGGCCAGATATAAAGTTATAGGCTGCAAATCAAAAGACAAAGGCTTTCAAATCTCTTTTGGCAGATATACCAGGCACTAGCAGCTTAGGGTTTTGGGGTTTTTTTAAATCAATAGGTGGATATGGTTGTGAAAGACATTCTATAAAGTAGTAGCTGTGGAGGACACGTGACAGCCTAGGATCTCTCCTCTCCTGCAATGTCAGGACAATTGCAGGGTGTCCCTTAGAACAGCCTGCTGCCCATCTATGAGTCATCATTTGTTTGTGTAAGCTGAGCAGCAATGCTTCGCATGCCTTAAATAAAATGCTCCTAATTAAAAGCACTAAAACAAATAAGCACAGAGTGGTCAGAGAGGATTAAGAGCCATTTCCGTGTGCTTTGGCCAGATCTGGCCAAACTATCTCTTCTGTAAGAGGAGACAGTGATTACAGATACAGCTGCTTGACTTTCATTTCCAGAAAAATACCAGATCAAACTTTTTGTTCGCATGAAGAAGCCAGCACTGAGATAAGTAAGAGCTTGCAATAGCTGCCCACTGCCAATCATGCTGCAAACAAGCCAGTTTTGCTCTACAGCAGAAAAGAAACCTGGGGATGTCAGACTATGACAAGGGCTAGAAAAGCCATGGGCTACTCTTTCAGGTAACACAGCTAGTGTCATGCCTACACCTATAAAAAGCAAAGCAAACACAGATACAGAATTTGGCTAGTTCACCCTCAAGCTGCAAAAAAGTATCCAGCAGAGTCCTAGCAAGGTCAGATCTGAGCCCAGCACTGCTCAATACCTGTTCAAAACACAGGGAATAAAAGGCAAAATCCGTGCTTACTGAATTTGCAACTGGTATCACATAGCAGATGTGCTGAATGATACATGAGAATAACAAATGCCCCTGACAAACCATCAGCAGGAAAGAAGATGACAGAGGCCAGGGGGGTGGAGTAAAGGACCTCTCAAAACTCCTTTCTGCCTTATTTTCCTATAAAGCCATGCTTTGAAGTCAAGCAACTGATTGTGTAAAAATATTTGCTCTACCATTCATCTCTTATAAATTTAATCTAATGAACTAATTATTAATTAAGAAATACCATAATTAAAAATACAGATATAACGAATTCATAAACATTAGAATGCAAAGTTCTGCCAATTTTTACCAGTATTTTTGCATAATCACAATACACAGAGAGCAGTAAATAGCCTCTAATATCAAAAAGAAATACATTATATTGGGAGGAGAGCATTTTCTTTGAGAAACAACTGTAGAACATTGGTTGTTGATACTTTTAAACACTGTCAGGAATAAGACGGAGGTACCAGTGAAGAGCTCCACACATGTTGGCCTGATGCTCACCACCTATCAAGGAAAGAAATGGGATGCTATTTGGTTTGTGTGAGTGTCCCGGGTTAAGCTGAGACAGAGTTAACTTTCTTCCTAATAGCTATCAAGAGGCTGTGTTTTGGATTTGTGCTCAGAAGAAAGCTGATAAAAAGTTATGTTTACGCAGCTGCCAAGGTCTTTCGGCTGTCTGTAGACTGGAGAAGCTGTGAGGGAGCACAGCCCCAGTTACTAGCCCAGGATTTGATCTTAGGTTCAGGATCGAGACCCAGAGTGGCCAATAATCTATTCCATAACATACACATCATGCCCAGTATATAGGTGAGGACCCTCTGGAAGATTGGCCCTTTTTGGTTCTGGATCTCTTTTGCTCCGGATCATCTCGCTCCCGGTGGTCGCTCTCCCAAGGCCTTCCCCCTCCCACCCCGGTCAGCTCTTGGTCTGGGACGCTTGGACTGTTATCTCTGTTCCGTGAGTGCAGTTTCGGGACTCTCCCTGCTCCGGGAGAGGAGCCGGGAACAGGCTGAGCCTTGCTCATCAGGTGGTGGGGCAGCATCACTGTGTATCACTCATTTGTATATAGTATTATTTTCATTATTATTTTAGTTTAGTTATTGTTTTTATCTCAACCCACGAGTCCTTTTTTCCCTTTACCCCTTTAATTCTCTCCCCTATCCTCGGATAGGGGGGGAATTGTGTGAGTGGGTGTGTGGTTTGGCCTCCAGCCAAGGGCAAACCCATCACAGTGTGGGGGGGTGAAATAAAAATCTAAAAACAAGAACCATAATATCATCCCTTTTCAAGTCAATGGTGCACCCTCACCTTGAATACTGCGTGCAGGTCTCATCCAGTAAATATATTTATAGGCAAAAGGTAAAACCAAACCAAAAATAAAAGTCACAATGATAACTATTAGACGAACACAATGAATTCAGCACAAGGAACAAAAAAAACAAATTTCCATCTGGGGAAAAGAAAACACAAGTCATAAGTAGCATAGGAAGAATGAAGAGAGATCAAGAGTTTAACTCCTCTCCCAATAAAAATGCTCCAAGGAATCAGATGAACTGCTGGTGCTCAGGAAGACACAACACTGAAACAAGATCTGTATCATACAAAATGCCTGAACTGCGGCAGGATACATGCCAAGCTTTAGCATTTGCAGATGGTAACTAACACTGCGAATTCAGCCTGCCAGAAAGCTATTACTGTTTTTAAAATCCCAGCTCCTAGAAACGTGACTGAATTTCCAGTCTAGCACGTGGCAGGCTCAAATGAAATGAAAGGAGCTGGCGCTTCACAAAGCCTACAGCTGAGCTCCAGCATCACCCTATCACAAGGCAAATCTAAGGCTTGGGGTTCGGAAAGCAACAGGAGAGCTTTGTATAAAAGAAATTAATTAAGAGCCATATATAAAGCTAAACACAAACCCATCTTCCTTGACTCAAAATTGCCACAAATGGTTGGTAACCAGGAGCACATGGGGAAATATTTGCTCTATCCCTATGCATCTGCTTAGGTGCCACGTCCTACCAAAAGCCAGAGGTCACCACACTAAAGGACCTTCAGATTCCTTTTTCGGGGGTGCAGCCTTTGCTTCCCAGCATCAGCTGGGCACCTTCTGTAAGAGGTTCAGGATTTGTTACAGCATCCAGTGAAAGATTTGAGAGCTACAGGTCGCTAGAGTGGAAAAGTCTGCAGAGCTTTTCTGACCCCTAAAAAAAAAAAGTAATAATAATAATTAAAAAAGGCAATTCAGCTAGCTCCTTCTATCCTAGTCCTTCAACAACAATCCCTTCCCTGAACACAAATCATTTGTCTTCATCAATTAAACTGAGTAAGAGGTGTGCACAAACTTTTCAACAGGACATTAGAAAAAACAAAATGCTTACTTCTACCCTTTTTCACTGGAATTCTGATTTAAAATAAAATAAATCCACCACCATAAAGACCACATGCTGAACTTCTCCACCACTTCTGTCTTGATTTTAAGCAAGACTATCTCTTTAAACTATTCAACTAAGTTGAGGAAAAAAAAAAAAAACAACTGTAAATGCAGGTTAATCTATATATAATCTTCATTTTCCACTTCTGGAAGCAAACAAGGGAGGGGAAAAATATGTACGGCCTTTACAAATGTGTACCTCTATCAGATCTGGAAACAGAACCTACCTCTGGCCTGGCACATATTTCACAGTCAATGAAAACCCCCTTCAAAAACTTAATCAACATCAGGAATTAAGCAATTTAGAAACAGTTTTCTACTTAGCAGACCGTAAATCCTGAGAAATCAGGCAGAAAAGCAGCACTCAAAAGCTGAACTGGTTACACAGGAGCTGCCGAGTCTTGATGAAGAGGAATTTGAAGGTGGCAGCATATTAAAGACAAAATGCACCCATTGGTGAGCACAACACAAAAAAACAGACAGGATTTTTAAAACAAAGAAACCCACTACACCATGCACAAAAGCAAAGTGTGGCCTCACCATCACATAATGACACAGGTGATGAAGGCGCAGCTGGCCTCAAGATAACAAATTTTATAGGAGGAGGAAGGGTGGGGGGAAAAAAGTCTCCCCAGAAATCTTAAAGTTGTGAGCTCTCCTTGACTCACTCGCTCCCGGTATCATGTTTCAGTGGGCTTACCAGAGTATGCTGTTTGCATTTATACATAATTCTTCTTCTGATGGTCCATAACAGACTACCCTTCGAAGACTGTGGAGGACACGAGAGAGCTTCAGTCCCGTCTAGTAAGGTCAGTCCTTAGGATGGACAGGTTTGAAATAAGGGACAATCAGGAGAAACAGTCTAGAACTTAAAGCCTAAGAACGCAAGAATTTAACAACTCAAAGACAAACCATTATTTCTGCCATACAAGCAACTGTAAACTAACATTTGATAATAGTAACTTCCTTTTGAAAAGTTAGACAACTAACAAAATAACCATTTAATATAATATATATCTTAAAAAAAAAAGAAGTAGGCTGGAGATGGTGGTGGTCATGTTCTTCCCCTAGAAGGTTTTACATGGTTTTGGAATCTTAGAGACATTTCACTCCTTTTCCTATGACTACACAGTTGGGGGAGGTTGTTTGTTTGTTTTAAACAAAACAACATCAATTGTTTTCTATTTCAAATTTTCTTACAGACTAATATTTCTGAAAATGAAGAAGCAGCCCTTGATCAAAGATGCTGGTGCTCCAGCCACAGCACACTTACAAAAGCACTGCATCCTCAGCACATGAGCACACTACAAGCAAAGCTTAATTTTTACATACAGGTAATCAGAGAATTAACAACCTAAGTAGATCATGGATACTCAACAATGAGGCTCTATTGCTAAATACCTGCAAGCAATGACAGGTTAGAAAGTATTTTGTGACATATGTTTCTAATTCTTTATCAAATCAACATTGTCAACCTCTCTTAATTGAGAGACCGATAATATTTAGAAAAATAATATTACAGCAGATCCTGGACTGCACAAAAACGTGTGTGTGACTCTCATTCCACTTGAAAACACAGGACATTTCCAAACATTTTGTGTACTATAGCAAGAGCTGCAAAAACCGTGTCAGTAAACTATAACAGTTTTTAAAACCAGGGCTCCTGGAAACAGAAGTAAATTTTCACTCACCTCAAAATGTGAGAGTAAAAACCTAATTAAGGCATTTGATGCTACTCACCAAACAATCCAATGCCTTCAAATAATCAAGAGACACACCAATGGAAGTAATAGAAACCTACCAGATGTATTTTGAAGCAGAACACAGCTGTAATACTAAAGATCACGTCTTTATTACTGCTCATAAAACAGAGATTAAGAAAGCGTACAGGTTTACTTCACAGCACTAAAATACCAAAAGAAGTTCTCAAAATTCATCCAGTTAGTACCATATTATTACAAATTCGCATTGCATCCAGCAATTTGACAGCTCAATGCTAACCAGAACTACAGGAGCAGTACTTACTAGGCAGAAAAAATGCATTTGCCAGAAAGATTAGTTAAGCTTTAGACACTTCACAAAATAAAATACATTTCAAAGGTATTTAAGGCCAGCATCCAAAACCACTGTCAGTATTTTTAATCAATGAAAGCTTCCAGTTTGAGAAAGGTTACAAACAAAGTTGTCAACAGATGACTGAGATGAGGTGTTCTGTCCAGAGCCCCATGAAGGAAGAGAAAACATTATTTTTCTTGCAGGACTTTTTCAGGATGTGGTAACCTGCAACACCATGAGATATGTCAGCCTGTTCAAACACTGCCCACTGACCTAGCACCCAACTTTATGGAAATATTTTGATCCATTATATAATAAAAAGGAAAACTAAAAACACATTTATTTCTGTATTTACTAAGTAAAAGGGTCATACTGAAGCCAGTTCCCTGATGGTGAGAACACACGAACAAGTGCCTAGAACCTTTACATGTCCAAACACTTCGATTGCTACAATTGTGCAAAGTTTCCATGTTCAGCCTCTAATTCTGCTAAAGGAGTGAGTCAACACATCCTTTAAATACAGATCAGAAACCAAACAGCACATTTTCCTTTTCACTTAATCGCTGACAGTCACTGAAGATATGCTGGAGGTATGACAGACCTGTCCTTTGCACACAATTCAAGCACACAATCAACTTGGGAATATAAAAGCAAATGCTTCACTGTAAAAGGAACTTTTTGGGCCCTCCACCTCATCTGGCACATGATCAAAAAAGCAGTTAAGTGCAATGTATTCTGCCTCCATAAGGAAGAAGGCTCTGTCTTTTAACAAATACAATTTCTTAAAATCAGTCTCACTGAACTGACAAACAGCAGTCCTCCACTGGTCTCCAGCAGTCAGGGCTTTCATCCCTTCTGTTCAAATCATGAACAGGACGACTGACTCACAGAAAAAAATATTTGCTCAAAAGGTGGATTTTCTCACCCTTTTATCTGCTATTTACCAAACGTAACTGCCTTTAAACAAAGGTTCATTTTGTCATTACTTGCCTCCAATGTTGCAATAAAGATCCGTAACAGGCATTTGTCACGGTATTATGATCAGTTGACTTAGTCTCAAGGTAGGATCATGTGAAAAGAGACACACAAAGCTGATACAGCAGTAAAAGTCATATGCTGGTGCTGACAATTATCCTGACCTATATTCCTACATTTGTTTCAGCATCAATACTCCTCTCTAACCATTTCACCAGTTTCAGAAAAAGATCTGCAGAGCTAACACAGGCAAGTATTCACCACGATGTTAATGCTGAAATATCCACTGGTTTTAATCAGTATCTTCAGCCATCAGAACCTTGGTCTCACCAAAAGTCAGGGCACTAATGAAACAGGGTCCTACATCCCAACATAGGCAAGAGCCCACAACTCAGAGCACAACAGTACAAAACCAGGTTTTCAATTGCTCCTTAACTTACAAATATGTAAAGCTTAAGTGCTTTTATACAAGCCACATTAAAAAAAAAAAAAAAAAAAACAAACAGATAAAAGCCTAAGTCCTCAAGAAAAATATAAAAATAAAATTATACACTAAGTTTAACTCCTCAACTTTTGAGCCAGTTTGGTTTTCTCCTTCCTGTTTTTGTTTTTGCAGCAGTTAAGTTCCCAGTTCTTAAGGTAAGCCTACAAGAAGAAGTTACTCTGCAGCAAATGACTATAAATGTTTGCAGTGCACCTGATACCTTGTGGTAATCACTTCTACCAACCTCTCACCCCCTCCCCAGTAAACACAGCAAAACTACGCCTCACTTTATGGGGTCAGCTCTGGAACACTCATTATAGGGTGTGAGTACACACCTCAAGAGCTACCAGCACCATAAATCCACGCTCTCTTTTGCTTTGGGGCAACTCGTTCACTTCCCTTCTGGGCGATGATGGAATTTTTATTTGACTTAATTGTCCAGAAATGCCTGAAACGCAATATCTTCATTTTTCGTTTTTCTGCCATGCTGCAGAGCTCTAAAATACTTCCCAGTTTTCAGTAACAAGGAAACCTACTTTAAGTGCAGTTGCTTCAAAACATCACCAGTACTTGTATGCAATTAATTTCTTTAAAAGCAACTTCATTTCAAGAACAAGATGGAACATCAAATGTAAAAGGCGTACGTAAGTGACACTACATTCAGTGCCTTAAAGCTAGCAGAAGCCAAGTCTCAGTCAGATACTTTTTACAGTCCAAAACCTGCCCGGATTTAGGTTTAGCAACAATCTCATTTCAGGCAGGAGCCTGGACTGGAGACCTCAAGAGGTCCCTTCCAACCAGCGCTCCTAGGAAAACTGTCAGCACCTGGACAGGACTAAGATGTTCATAGCTGTAGCAGAGCCTACCCAAATGCCCTAGCCCAAACCTAAGGCACCAGAAATTGATGGTGTCAAGTGAAAGGACACACCAGATTATTTAGAGAACAACTGCTGCATCTTCCAGAGCACCATAAAGGAAGAGTGGTTAATTCCTACTCCCTCACTTTTTTTTTTTTAACTTCTTTTTAAAGATAGTTTACTTACCCTGGAGGCTAACTTGCTATGTGGGATGGGTTGACTTTAAGAATTTTAACTCCTAGACCCTTTTCAGGCAGATAATGCACACAGGAACACTGCAACTCCTCCAGCTTTAAATGCCCAAGAAAGAGATGTTTGTGTGGTGCTGTAAGCTGGGCAGCTGTAGAGAGGGACTACGTACCCTCTCCCTCCCTGAGGCTCAGGAAAAGGCGCAGAAAAGCTCACATGTTTGAAGTAATGCCTGCTACAGGAAAACAGCAGCTAGCAACACAGGCAGTGTCAAGCAATACTGAATCAGTCCAACCACCTTCAATTCTGAGAAAACTGAAGTTGTCCCAGCTTGAAATCCATCTATTGCACATTTGTAAGAGGAATGACCAAAGAAATTACTTATTCATACATAAAAACATACATGATGCAAGATGAAGCGAACCTGTATCTGTTACAAATGCTCAGCAACATCCCTGTTACAGCATTTCTTTTTGTAATTTTGCTTATGTAATAAACAGTGCACTGAGCTAACTGAGACAACCCAGCAAATCTGCAAGTTTAGAAAGTCATCACAGCAGCAGCAAATCAAAAGTGCTAGTTCACAGCGTCTGTCAAACAGAACCAGGAACAATTTGGAGAACACTCACTCCGTTTCATTCCCTCAAAGTTCGTCAACTGCAGTAATATTAATTTTTGGTAATTCACACTCTTCTTTGAAGTGGCAGTTTTCCAGGATGTCCTTGTAATAGTCCTTGAGGTCTGCGTAAGTAGAGATGGTTTCATTCAAGTGATGAAATGACATCAGTTTTTCATTCAACAGCATCTGCACTTGATACTCTTCTTCAGAGGTTTTCACTTGATCACAGTGGTAAAGCACAAATACCAGGTTGGCTGCATAAGGCACAATCTGGCCACTGCGAAATTTCCGATCTGTTTGTCTGACATAATTGTTTGCCCTGAGAGGCTCATCATCTTTGAAGAAACCCATAAGGGCAAGCAGTGGCTGAAGTGTCTCTGCATGTCCAACTTGTACAATCAAGGGTGAAGAAATGGGTTTTGAACTAAAAAAAAAAAAAGCACAAAGGGTAAGCAAGAGCCTGTGCTTTAAAACAAATACCAACGTATTGCACAGCTGTCATCAACAAAGGCTTAAAGAAGTAGACTTTGAACTTGTTTTACTCCAGTGCCTGATAAAAACCTGTTTGGGAATTTGAGTACATTACAGACTTCTTTTAAAGCTTCTGAAATTTTGTCCCAATTTAAGGTATTGTCTCTTACATAAAATGTAAGAAGTTGTACTAAATGTAGCTAGGCTACAGATAGAGCCTAATATAAATATGGTAAGCAAAAAGCAAGAAACAGATTCATGGTGTACGTCCATATATTCAGTACATCTCTCTGACTCCCTCTGCGAATCTAGTCACTTGTGCTCCTCCAGGTATGGGAAGCTCCAGTGACCATGCTACAGTTAATACACTGGTTTTGGGATTAAATATAAGAGTCTTAAACAGCATTGCCTCCTCCCATTGGGAATTTGAAAGAAGGGCAGCAAATCATCAAGCCAGCTGCAAGGCTTTGTTAACAAACCAAGCAACACAAGCCCTTCATCAGATGTGACAGAGTCCCCTTCCACTGTCAGCATGCAGGAGGGCTCAAGGACATCTCAGTAACTCATTATTTCTGTGACACAGGTCCATTGCAAATACACATAGCCATTTCCCCATCATGTGCTGTGTTTGGAAAAACCCCAAGACTTTTTTTTAACCAAATAAAACTTTTACTACAAGTCTCACAGATTTGCTTTAGAACAAACCTACGGCTATAATACAACAGCTTTTCCCAGGATGCTGAGCTGTGTTTAATAGGATTGATTTAGAGTCAGTAATTTTTTGTTGTTGTTTGTTGTTCCCTGGCAAAAAGTACATGAACAACAAAGCATAATGAACTATTAAGTGAGATCAGGACACAATCCACTTCACAAAGACCAATAATTTATTACTAAAATATACCCCTTTTCTTTAGCTATTCTAAGTATTTCAAATGACCCAGGGTTTTTTAAAGTCTTTTTAACAAGCTTCTGCCTGAACTCATCCAAGGTGCAGTGAAGAAAAGCCCCTACATTATCATTTTAGACTTGGAAAGTTTTGAAGTTTTCAGCATTAGTTTTGCTAGATTTGAGGATCAAAAACCTTCTGTAACTGCCATAATAAAGGATAAGTGACAATTCAGTTTCAAGATGAAAATGAAGTACAAACATACCGGCACATGAAGAAGTGACAGTAAAACCCTACTACGTTCTGACCTAACTAAAACCACACGATGGCCTGCACAAGCAAACAAATCACTGATTTAGCACACAGACTGCTTCCCTCCCTGCACACCACCACCAGTGCTGGATTTTGAGGAGTGTTTCTTGCCTACCTCTACAACCACCCATGGTTTTAACTGTATATTGGGCTAGAACAAGAACTGTAATTTGATAGCAAAATACTGCCTTTTTTTCTATAATATGGTTCAGCTTTTTGGGAGGTATATCAGCATTTACCAAAGTTTAGTCAGAAGACAGCAAGCCAGTCATTGGAGGAAAAAAGTTGTCCCTCCGCAATTTATTAGTCCAAATTATAAGCATTTACTAATTCACAAGGATACTAATTAGTCAAAAAGAAGATTATACTCCCTCAGCACGCAGGCCAGCAAATTAAGCCACTGATTCATACCATAAGCAAAGCCTAAAATTAAGACAGTTTGTGCAACAAAAGGTTACACATTGGTCAACCAAAGGAAAGACGAGTTGGCTTGCTGTATGAGGAAGCATCAGCCAAGATTAAAATCTGCCCCTTCCTCCAGAGAAGGATAATGGCTTTTTAGGACCATCTCCAAGTGGCACTCAGAAGCCCAGGTTGCTTGTTCTAGCATGTGTAAATACATGTTCAGCTTTTGTGAGACAAAAGCTGATGTTTGGCAACATTCCAGCTGCGAGTAAAGTCCACCCACAGATAAGACACATCTTGATTGGCCCGAAAAGGAGGCGTTTCCTCCACTCCTACCTGAAGGCTGAAGCAACTGAAAAATGGTTAGCTGGGGGAATTTCCTGTAGATTCAAACTTTGATCTGATAAGCAGGAATTCAGTATGGGCACAGGATCCATACAACCAGCTCCATATAGCCATGGTGTTTGCACAATCTGAAACACACCTTGCACCCTTCTGCTCCCTGCTGAGCCTGCAGCTCTTCTGACTCTACTCCTTAGACATGTATGCATGTAACATGCCCATACTCTCCCCTTAGGCAAAACATCACCAAAAAAAAAAATACATATGTATCAGAAACCTGCCTGTTTCCTGTTCAAAAGCAGCATTAAAACCACAGAAAGGTTCTGTATGATGTTACATTTTTTTGCAGACATGCTTTTTCTGCACCGAGAAGTGTACATTCACTACAGCCCCTCTTCCAGCTCCTCCAAAAATCAGTGGTTCTGCCTCCCTTTCTCCCCTTGTTAGTTATAACCCTCCCCCTCCAAATCCCTCATTTTAAAATTGTAAAGCTTTTGGATCCTTCAATCCCTTTCTCTTCCCTTCCGCCTCTGTTCTTTGTTCCCTCCTCTTACTCATTTGACTAGTTCACTTATATCCTCACACTCCACACACACCTTCAGGGAGGTATTTTTGAGGTTTTAGGACACATTCACAGCCCTCCTGTCAGTCAAAAATAGGAACATCAGAAAAAACCACATGAGTACAGAAGACAACAGAATGATATTCCTTTGACCTCCTGCAGAAACTGCTCAGGGATCTCCAGGGCCAGATGTGACTTCTGTGTAATGTAGGACCTCTCAATGAATCTTCACCAATCTGTCAAATCTCTCCTTAAATCCACATACATTTCTAGCATGCACAGCATCCTGCTGCAAGGAGTTGCACAACTTCATGCACTGCTCTTAATTTTTTCTATTTGTAGACGCCATGTACCATTTAATCCTTCCTACTCACAACTTTGCAATGATATTCTTTCCAAGTTGAGAAATCCTACCTTAGCCATTCCACAGCTTTTTCAAATGAGCTATTATCCTTTTAGATCAGAATCATGCACAATCCCTTTAGATCAGAAATGCACAATACTCAAGACAGTAAGCTACCTTGTAAATCCATGCTGCACCCACAATACTCTCTTAATTCACGGTATCTAACACCTTTTTTCTAGTCAGCTTACACAAGTTTGACATACTTCTAGACAATAATGAGCTCAAAACTCAACTCCTGAGTAGTGACTTATTCCAGATTCTCCCAGACAGATAATTTTTACCACATCCATTACTTCACAGATCTGGAATTTCCAATACCAGTTAGTCTCACCAAGTCCTTTTATAATCCTCCTAGTAGAAACAATTTATTTTATTTATCTTGAATAAAACTGTTGCATTTGCAATGCCACTTAACTTCTCACCTCTTTTTCCTGGTTGTTTACAACATGCTGAGCAGCCCAGATCCTTGTGGACCTATCTCCACTGGCAATGTGCCTCCACTAGGAAAAATCAGTCAGCTATCCCCACTCTCCATTTCTTGAACTTTATTCATTTTTTTACCCACTTACTCTAGTGATCTTGGACAAGTATCACCCAGCTCTAGCTCATTTTCACTCCGTCCCAGCAGCACACCCTTGTACATGTGCCTGCCTCTAAACACGGTGGTCTGTATTTTATAGTTTACTAAGCAAGGAAGCTAGTAATGTAAATATGCTGCTGAAGTCTCCTAAACAAATGTTACATAGTTGGTAGGCATTATTTGCTCCACAGGGTGTAAATTTCACACACACACACCTCCCCCCAAAAAAAGGCTTCAGAGATGCTAAGAAAAAAAAAGTAACATTCTGGCTATCAGCACTGGCTTTGCAGAACATTTTGGCTCTACTTTCCAGCAGATACTAGCAGGAATTCTGAAACAGAAGTAAATCACAAAAAATACTATTAACTTCTTAGTTAAGAAACCCAGCAAGACATGTTTCCAAAAGAGGAAACAAATTATAGCACACACAGAGAAGTTTTACAGAACAAGGAAAGAAAACCTCATGAAGACAAAAGAAGGAATAATCAAAGCACTCATTCTCACTGTAACTTGAGTTTTGGTACACCTGCTTTCCTCTCATAAAATCCTCATGTTACACGCCAAACCACCTTAGGAGACAAAACAATCCTCTCCCACCCACAGCTATACCACCACATTATTTTAACAAGAATTAAAACTGTTTCCTTATACAATAAAATCCTGAGTCTTGGTTTCCATCTGCACTGGATATCTGATTTCTAAGACTACTCAAGCACTCCCTGTTCAGTCTCTGGGGTCATGACTCCAGTTCAGATGTGGTTTCATATCATCTAATAACAACAATAATAATCACCATCAAGGTTAAAACAGCAACAGTAATACTTTTAATTATGGGGAAATCACGAAAGATTGCACAGGCAAAGTTTACTACTGCCCCAACATTCCTGATAAAGATAGGAGCGCAAAGCACAATCAACAAAACACTGATAAATTCAAACAGTAGCACAAACTAATAAAATATTAAATGGAAGGCCTGACGTTTCCACACTCAATCTTCTTTATGATCGATTAATGACTCAGCATGACGTGGAAGCATCAGACAAAGTTCAACATCGTACTCTGGCAACAGCTTTTTCCTCCCTCTTATTTAGTAGTAAATTACTTGGGACGGCACACTGATCAGTAGAAAATAAAAAATAAATCTCACTTCCAACTTTAAAGGGAGATGAAGAGACTGTGCATAAAACCTTGCCATAAAGTATTTAGAGCTTGTCTGAAAGCGATTGCTGGCAATTGGTTTCATATTCATTTCACGGGGCACTTGCAAATGTACCGAAGTGGCTGTCACTAGGCAGAACACGAGCAGGGCTCATTGAAGAGACATGTCAATCTCAGCTACTAAACCGCCCTCGCTGTAACCTCCCAAATAAATCTGATCACAGCTGAAAATCATACAAGTTACTGAACAATTCATCAGCACAGCCTCAAAAGCTAAGTCTCACCATGGAAAAAAAAGGCGCTGTGAAGAAGCACAAATGTGGGATTTATCATCCAGGCAAATTCTAGTTCTCCTTAATCTCAGATTCAGGTTTTACCCTCAATCTTCTGCATCAGCTCACCCATCCTTAACAGCAGATCATTCCTACTCTTCTCACTTCAGGTATGACAAAAGTGAACTTTCTTTTAACCAAAGTTTATTTCCTGAGCACCAATGTGATTTTTAACTAGAGATAACCCAAACCCCAAGAGATAGTGGGATAAGAAGAAACTTCCTACAGCAAAGCTTAACTGGCCAACCTTCAAACCCCATGTAAAAATCCCTCCAACAATTTCAAAGAAAGTAAATTCTAGCAACTGTTTAACAAGCAAGCTTAGACAACATTCTGTCCTTTTTCTCCCCAACATGAAAGCCAGGAGAAAGGACTCAAACCCCTCTATTTTCAGCTATGGGATGAATTCTCCATCCCTCCCACATCCCCCTGTGATTTACTTCTAGAAAAAACAGCTGGTGAAACCCTAAATCTACAAGGAGCAGAGCAGGGAATGCAGTGGCAGTGGAAGGACTCCAAGGATGCAGAAATACTTAACAGTGGTGCTTCTCAGAGTGTTATTACCAGTGGGAAGAAGAAAAAAAAAATCTGCCAAACTGTATTAAGGGTCAAAACTTCCACCTTAAATAGTAGAACTGAAGCCAGCTGTGCTCATTCATTTCTAGAGTCAGTAACAACACAACAATATGCCACCACAAATACTGACAAGATAAAAATTCTCTTTTTTCCCCCCCAACAAGGACATTGGTGAGCTCACTCATGCCAACGGCAAACTCGAAAAGCTGATAATACTACGCAAAACTCATTTAAAACCCTGATTAAAAGGCAACAGCTCTTAACTAGTTCTGCAAGACTCAAAGCTAACTAGGCTTCACTGCATATTCCACTCCAGAGCTTCTGCAGTTTCAAAAGCTCTTTTCTGAATCCCACCTCTCACTTTCTTACAGACCTCGGAGATGCTAATGCTAACACAGACCTCACGCTGAAGCTGAATACCGAACCATCTTGAGGAGCCAAAAACAAATCAAGAGGGTCACGCCACTTGTCAAAGCCTTCCTGCCCAAGGCAAATACTGGTTAGACCAGTTCATTTGTGTGTTAGTTGCCTAGGTATAACAAAACCCAAGAAAAATAGTAACTCCTTAGATAAAAGGATATGACTCTATAATAAAGTTGCTGAGACAGCTTTTCAGAGCAATCCTGAGCAAGCAAGTATTAGGTAATCAATGTGAGATTAAGTATGTCCTGGGAGGTCTGAAAGGCACAAGCAACACTTTCAATATCTAGTTCCAGGCAGATGGATGAAAAGACATTTCCAGTGGACGTCCCCTGGACCGCCCAGGTACCCAAGAGAAGCCAGCATTCAGAAATGCAGACACAGGGATGCTGCTGAACACGCTACAAGGACCTATGGAGAATTTCATGTCTCTACCTGGTTTCCCCAAAAGCAGCCTTTAACCATGTTCAGAAGCCCCATCTTTGAAAATGGAACTATGAAACCCAACAACGCAATGATGATACGAAGCTGCTGTTTGAGCCATTTACAGTTCATTAGCAAAAGTAATCCCATGTCTCCAATTTTCTGGAAATGAAGTCAAAACTTGCATATTTTTAAGGCACACTGAGGTAAACTATGTGTTCTATTGAACTGTACAGCTGACACATTGTTCTGTGGACACATGAGCATCTTATTACAGGGATCAGTTTACATTTCACATGCACTTGCCAGTTCTCTCTGAACCGATATACTAAAGTCAAGCAACTTTTTTTTGTAAGTTATGTATCACTACGTAATTAGCAGACGAGGTGACAAGCACCTAGCCCAGAAGCTTTCATCACAGGCTCTCCCAGTACCCCAAAGAGCCAGGGGACACAGTGGGGACACCCCTGAAGTGGCCCCATACAAAGCCACATCGAACCACCCACACAAGGCTCTCCAAGAAAGGGACCTTCTGTGGATCAAAGGACCAATGACTCTGAGCTGGCTCTGCAAGAGCCACTTCGTACCTCAAAGCAAGCCCACGCAGGACGCACATGGCTACAAACCGCCCTGCATTTCAAGTAAAGTAAATTACATGACTACATGTCATAGCCCTGGTTCTGCTTTGGAGCTGCTCTGCTACTGGGCAGGTGATTAAACACACCACAAACACACCGGTTTGCAACTCCCACCAAGGGACATGGGACATCCTGAACCTGCTGATGCACCCTGAGAGCCAAGAATCTGCACTGCGCAAACGTGGGATCCCTGCAGCAACCAAGAAGTTTCAATAAAAGAAAAGACCGAACAACTTGGATCTGAGCAAAAAGGTTTTTTAAGATCCAATTACATAATTTCTACTGCATACGTGGAAGCTTTTTGCTCTATCCCCTTTGCATGTACTATAAAAAGATAGTTTTGAACAGTTAATTGTCTTGCAATCATATATTAAGTTCTTTTGTACCAAGTCATCAGGGCACAGCAATAAATAACTACAGAAAGGTTATCAATTGTGTTCTGAACTGACCTGCAAAGAGGAAGGCAAGTTACATAAAACAATAAAAGCTACCAGTAAATTAGCAAATCAAGCTGTTTACCTTATGGCTTAACCTAGTATAACTCCAAAGACCATCTTCACTTGAATTTGAACTATGTTCAAATTCAAATAAGTCTTTTTTTTTTTTAATACCTTGAACCTGCTTACTCTCAGATGAAACTACTAAATATTTTGCAATGTGTATGTGCAGCTAGGTTAGTATTTTCAATCATTAGCCACACACTTTAAATACTGAGATGGCTGCAAAAAGCATACCTCTTAACTTAGAGCTTTATAGTAATCCATTTGGACAGCACAAGTAATAACAACTATTTCATATTCTCTTTCATGAGCAAGAAAGGCAGACTTGTTAAATATTTGAAGCTAGCAGAAAAAAGAAGTATAAAACAACTTTAATGAATAGCCGATATCCTTCAAATGTGCCACAACATATTTCCAAACCCATGCCTGCCCATGTGTAGTGATTAAGGGTTTTTGGTTGTTTTTTTTATTTGGTTGGTTGTTTTTTGGGGTTTTTGTCTGTTTAATATGATTAGTAGTTTTGTATTGCATTAACTACCAAAATACACAGATTTCTCATCAACACACACAGTTCCTGTTGGCAGACCAGCACTCCCAGATCACAGATCTAAGGCTCACTTGGGCATTTCACAGAAAGCTGATAGCTGAAAAGCAACGCACATCTTCATCACTTCTATGTACAGTTTTCTTACAGATCCATAGCCCACGCTGCAACAACAGGGGCTTCCTCTTCCAGCCATAGTGTTTCCCCTCTCATCCCAAATTCAGTGCACCAAACCTCCCAGCAAGGCAAGAAGCCCATGAGCAGTGGAGTTGAGCTGTCAGTCCCATGCAACACGCAGAACAGACACACCTCTCCAGGAGGGATGGGGGGGCCCATCAAGTCTGGGGTTATTCCTACCATCAGCACCATGTTAGATGAGGGAAAAAGCCCAAGTCAGAACAGGTTTAGGTCACTAGCTGTAGCCCACATACAAGCCACAAAGAAGTCAATGCTTCTTCTGAGGTAAAGTGACACTCACTGATTGTTTCTCTATGTCCTGATGTCAAAGTTTCTCTAAATACCACAGGTTTGGGAAGTCGGACACATTCTAACTGTTTAAGCACACACTGACTGGCAAGAGCAGCCTTTCAAAGATTCCTCCACAGCAGCACAACTGCACATGCATATGTATCACTACCTGCCAGTTTCACCAATATAAGAAAAAGCAGAGACAATTTCAATAAGGCCTAAAGCCCCTTGTGGGGGAACCCCCAACAGTTCCATGAAGAGTATTTCCCCATTACGTTCTTTGCCACATAGCTGCATAGCCTGACACTGTATTTTCTATCCATAGCAGGAAGACTTGGGGAAAAATGCAATTTTTATGTCTTCAGAAGAATGAAGTGCTATAGGGACTACAACAACTGCATAAGTATGTTACTCCACTACAAAAAAAAAAAAAAAAAAGAAAATCACTTGGTTTAACTTCATATTCCACTCTTGTGATACGATTTTTTTTGTGTAATTAAGAAAATTTGTATGGAAGAGAGCAGCCTGGCCTCCAACCTCTCTCTAGAAATGAGACCACAACACTTCCTTATAGGCTGGTAAAAAGGCATGGAGGAACATAGTCCTGAAAGGCCCACTGCAACTGTGGTAAAGTCTCAAGAAGCAGACATTTTCTACTGAAGAATTAACCTTTTAGACATTCATACTTTATTGCTACTGAGGTTGCAGAAAAATAGGTCTACACATGGGTATGCTAACAGAGGTGGTCACTAACACAACAATTGGTAAATTCAGTGTAAGGCCCAAGTTCCTGAATACTGAAGGTATTCCAACACGTTTCCACCAGCTCTTTGGATGAGGACAGTTGACAAGTATATAGTGAAAATCCCTTCCAAAACCATCTTGCTGTACAGCAAGTTCTACACAGAAGATACTATTGCTAGTTTAAACCAAGAATTCTATTGGAATTCATATGAGGAAAGATCCTAAAAAATGTGTGAAACTTTTGCACTTCAGATTAAAGGTGGGACTAATGAGTAATTGGCATTTATTACCATCATCGTTTTCTTAACGATAGACTAAACAGCAGAAGGTGTTTTCCCTGGAAGAAAGAAAAGTGAGCTGTAACAAGGCAATTAATGAGGCAGATAAGCTCAGTGAGCAATCAGATTGCAAGGTCAAGAAACACTTAATGGAAGATACAGCATTACAATAAAAGCAAGGTTTCTCTTTTTAATCCAGCTGTAACTGGAAATGAAAACAGGACAAAGGTACTGAATCTAAATCCTTGAAGTATACTGTAAAAATGCAGCACTGCCAACACTACTCTCCGCTGCCAAGCCTGGAACAGAACAGATAATAAGGATTCCTCAGCTTCTTGTTGGAACAGAAGCTCTCACCTTTCTGCTTTTGGATAGCCCAGCCTAAGCTTTCCAGAAAGAAAGGAGAACTTGCAGCAAAGATAACACTCTGGAAGTAAATTTGTTGTTCTTCTGTTTTTAAAGCAGAACAGACAGTTACAAACCAAGGTTAAACAGAGCTAAACTGAAACAACATTCCACTAAGAGATATTTCATCATCACAAAGGTTCATTTTCCAGGTAGCGAAATACTGCTAAAGTGTTTAACCTGTTGCCTTGAAGTTGCACAATACCAAAAAAAGAGACACTCATGTATGCATATATGCACAACCAAACACTGGTATAAGCACAGACATATTTTTCATTTTTATCATTTCTTGCTTTCAGCTCTGCTCTCAAATTGCCACTGGGGTCCAGGATAAGTCTCTCTGCCTAGATGAAAAAGCATCTGTTGCACCTCTGCTCTCCAGAGGACCAGAGATGCAAGCTGTTCGGGTACACAGGTGGTCACAGATCTGCACATATTCTGAAGTGCATCAGGTTACTCATGTTACACTCAAATCTTCACCGCCTTAAGACTGCCACCTTACGTTGCGGGATGGAGTGACATGCTCTGTTTATGCAAGGCAATTCAGAAGCTTTCAGTTCCCACCTAAGACAATGCAGACTAAACACACTGCTCACTCAGCTTTGAACTTTGCAAGATTTTTACATTCCCCATTTTTTACACCCACACGTAAACTCACTACCTGCTTCCCTCTGTGGTGGCAATACAACACGAGAGCCCCAGAGATTGCAGCTAAACTTCTGCGGCCAAAGCTGAAAGACAGGATGAAATTATCTTGATCCCTTAGTACTCTTGCCTCTAAAATCTGCTCTTCCCCAAGAAGCCTGCCCCACCTTGTAATCTAGTGACTGCTGATCTATTCTCGATAAGTCAGAAGTACAGATATATATTTTTGTCAACTACAGCTTTTTTATTATTATTACTAAACTTACAGGGATATGTTATAGACAGTTAAGACACGCACAGCTGCTTTCTAACTAGAGTGTATAAATCAGGGATTTAAAGGCTGTCATTGTTCAAAGAGTAAATTACACTAAAAGCAAACAAAATTTATCACTCTCCTTGATTAAGTCAAGCTACATTAAGTTATTTTTCAGATTTCATAAAGACAGAGGGGTCTTAAGGGCCTTCCTTGTCCATTTTTCTTTTAACTTTCGCTTCTCACTCACAATTCTCACTTTCTCTGTTTGTAGAGACAGACACAGAAGCATGCTTGTCAGTCTGCTCACAGTTTGGTGTCAGTGACCTGTGCCCTAATGCATTTTTCATTTAGCAGACTGAAGAAAGGATGCAGTGAAGAACTTTACTTAAAGGGTGACCTAGCATAACCAAAGCTTTGACTCCCCTGCTACCAAAATGAGAGGTTTCACCAACACCCAGCCAGCCTTAAACTTCCAGACACCAGAGTGATCATTTGACAGCACAATTTCTCAAGCTAGCTCATCTGGAGAGGGATCGCTATCGCCAGCCTTTTCCTTCAGCCCACCTTTCATTTATAGAAACTCTTCCCCAAAGCCAAACTTATTTCATATTTGCAACTGCCAGGTTTTAACCCATTCATGACAAAACAAACAGAGTTGTCTCCTTTGCGCTGGCTGGTGCACAGCATGGGTAAGATTCAGAAAGGCCCTGACGGCTGCTGCCACATCACACAGGAGAGTCCTGTATGCTCCCCTCCTTGGTTCTCATTTCCAGCCCTGTCCAGCCCCCCTTCCTCGGCTCGCATCCTCATCAGAGCAGGATCAAGGCACCAATCTGGATACAAGTGTCAGGAAAGCCTGCATGTTTATCTCATAGGCAAATTTTCAACCATTTACCTTCTCGCATACTAAGCCGATGCTCTGTTAACAACGGATAGGTCAGTCTGATTTTCCAGGGGAATCCCAAAAGTAATTAAGATAGAGAGTACTGCTGCTGTTTACCTAGCGATACCTCCTTTTTAGATGAAAGAAACCACATCATGTATTAAACATGACCTCAACATTCCTGCGTCACTCAGAGCTCCAGTGATGAACACAGGGTCTCTCTCTGCATCCTATGCTAAAAGACAGACAAAAAGCCCACCAAGTGTCCGAGAATTATGCTTCAACTGACTTGCTACACAGTTCTACTACTGTTAATGTTCAACTTGGATCCTCAGTCAGCAAACTCTCAAAGGAACAAAACTTCTTTGCTGTTTTCTCTAGCATAAAACAGTTATAGTCAACTTTACAGATCGCTTCTCCAGCCCAAAAAAGTGAATGTTACTTCTAATTTAATTCTGCCAAGTAAAAGGGAAAAAAAAGAAAGTCTTACAACAGGTTATCATGTAAAAAATGCATACAGCCAGCCTCAAATATCCATGACTCAAGCTTTTCTTTCTGAAATATCAAAGCCATTAATATCATTCTGCAGGGTGTTAGGTAGATCTACATTTCTATAGTCAGTATATATATAGTCATCCCAAGGATGCTGGGAATGCAAGAACATCCACTACATGAAACTAATGTTTACCTATCAACACGAAAGCTGAGTTTCTGGTTATAAGTTAAAGTTACTTATAAATGGGTTCTATCAAGTATTTAATGGTACAATATCTATACAATCTTACGGTCATATCCTTTATATTGTGTACTTTTATAAACATTTCCACACTTATCTCCTAAGGTATTTATTCATGTGATTGTTCACTAACCTATGAATTTATAATTCCTCATTTTGCATGAGGAGCATGTACACAGGTTGTAAATTAATTCTTGTTACCGTATTTAAGCCTAAAGTAGCTCTCAAAAAAATAAAAAAATCTTATCAGCACATGAAAGCAAATGCAAGTAATTCCGTGACATAAACATCCCAATCTGTAATTGAAGCCTTTGTTTTCTCCATGCCATAACAGATCCCAGTTTCACTTCTCCCCATCATACTGATTCACAGGAGACAAGATCAACACCAAAGAGCTACTGAATCACAACTGCTGACCAATACCAGCTCACAGGAGGAGCAAACAATACACAAAAATAGCACAGGCATCTCAACTCTACTTTTTAAGGAAGTACAGGGATGGTTATAAATCTTCACCCTGTAAAGGCAGTTTTGAGGACTGCACAACTCGGCAGATGGACTACCACTTCTACTGTTCTTCCACTGGCACAAAATTACTCTTGTCAAATCATGGCAACAGGTGAAGACAAAATACCTTATCAGACCACCATCCTTTCAAGACACTTTCACATCCACTTCAAGACACATTGTATCTTCAAGACTACTAACAGTTACTTGTAAGGCCTAGTATCTTCCTACAGCTCCAGCGCTGCTCCCAAACTACAGCTTTGCTGTAAAAGAATAAGGATGTGAAACTAAATATCCCAGACAGAGTTCTCGGGCTGGCTGGCTGAACCCTCGACTTTGGACACATGCAACAAATCAAGGCATTTACAACAACTTCAGGACAAGTATTTTTTTCCTGTTCTTCCAGGGCACTGAGTAGGTCACCTAAAGTCCACCCTACCATAGTAACAATGAAGCAGGCTTGTTACAACAAGGCTGGTTTCTGTTACAGCTCTGGCCTCTTGGATCCTGCAGCAGGCCATTCTGGTCTACAGTCACTAAGTGTTTGGATTAATCTGTAATAATTATTAGTCCATAATTACATTTCAACACCTTTAATTTGAACAGAAAGCTTTAATACTGCAAAAGACTCAAATCAAACACATTGCAGAAAGAAAGATTTCCACACTGAAGTGCTTAAGTAACCAGCTAATAGAAGATATCATGGGGATGCTTTCAACCCGTAGTCTTCCATTTTCACCACTAATGACTTTTAACAAGGACAATTTAAACAAAAGCTCACTGCTTTAACTCAATGGCCTCTTCTCAAACTGTGCAGGAAGAGAATACCACTATTAGACACAGTAGCCGGCTGTCCCTTGAAGGCCTGTGTGGATCAGCAGGTTAAAAGATGGAAATACATTAGCTGGGCATAAGAGTATCAATGGAAGAAAAAAAATACATATACTCCTTACAGTAATACTGCTCTATTAAAAATTTGATTCTCTCCATTAAACTTGTCCTAGCTCAAACTCTTCTAACATTGTTATGTTTGGAAATACTTCACTTCTATTCACATTAAATCCAGCTCAGGACTGACCACAGAAAGCCTACAGCCAAAGCACAAAAGCCTTTTTATTTACCTTTTGCTCTCTTCCACCGCTTTGTTCAAATGCTGGAAGATATCTTGGAATAAGATGCAGCTGGAGCGACTATTGATGTCATAGCCATATCCTCTCTTCCAGTATTGCTTCAAGTCGTTCAGGTACTCCAGTACCTAAAGTTACAGAGTTCACAAGTTTTTATTATTGTACTAAGGGAAAATAAAACCCCCACAACCTGAAGCAACAATGCTATCACACACTGAAGGAAATCAACAGTTCTTTGACACACAAAACACCCCCCAAACATCAAGGCTTCCGTTGAAACCACTTCAGCATAAAACCAGACAGAACAGACCACACTGAAGAACCAACAAATTCAGCATCTTGTCTCTGATCACACTCATAATCCAGCCTAGGGAAAAGAGCAGGCACACTTCCCCAGACTCCAGCAATTTTCATCCCAGGGCTTTGAGCCATAAGGTAGTTTTCTACAAATTTAGTAGACTTCAGTGGATTCTCTCCCACAATAACATCTCCCCCTTGAATGTACTAAATTTTAGCCTTAGTAGTACCCCACAGCTTGGCTATATGCTGTGTTTAAAAAAAAAAAAAAAAAAAAACAGTCTGTTGTGAACTTGCCAGCTGCTAGCTCCATTTGGTACCTGTTGGGTACTGCACATGCCAAGTCAATCATTTTCCACCACTTTTTTAGCATTTCTGATTTTGCCTTATGAAGATCAAAAGATCCTTAACTTAATCATTCTTCAGCTGGAAGCAATCCCACACCTTTAACTAAATTTGTCTATTTCCACACTCTGGAGACGTGCACACACATCAAAAAGACAGAGCTGTGCCTTGGATTTACATAAGAGCACACGATGCTCTCTTTGTTTCCTTACAATTCCTGGCATTAAAGTTTTGTTTTGTTTTTTTTTTTTTTTGTCATTTTTACTGTAGCTGAGATGATATTTGCATGGACCTATACCATCAAAATTTCACTTCTCAGTGGCACAAAGGATTTGAAAGACAGCCACCTCATATACAAATTTTCAACTTCTTATCCCATATGTGCCATTTCACAGTGAACACCACCTACTACTGCATTGCTGTGTAATCCACTGTCACAGGGCCCCCTCTGAAAAGCCTCTCAAACACCCCATACTCTTACTATTCCAAGTAATGCTTTCCCACCTCACCAAGTTATTATTTATAAATATATTGAACAGCACAGGTGTCAGCAGAAGTCCATGATGACCTTCCTCCTCTTTGAGAGGACAGCATTTATTCCTAACTCCACTGCCTGCCCTTTAGCTAACCACCTATTTACGCAGAGGCCTCCTGTCTTTCCCAGGCGTGCTACATTTCCTTAAGAGCCTTGGGGGACCTTACTGAACATGTTCCAAATAAATAACATGACTCTTAATCCCTATCTCTCTTGATCCCTTCAAGTGATTTTTTGAAAGAAGAGGAACCAGCATAAACCTCATTTACATGGGTTCTACTAGTTTTATTAACAGGCATTAGGTTTAGAGATTGACAGTCTCAAAACCATATAAAAAGAGTCTTAGAGGACCTAGAAGACCTCATTTGACATCCTTTGGAATCGAGGCTTTTTATCATATGATTATCATACACAAAACCAAGATGTCCAGAGCATTTCTGATATTACAGAAATAGAAGCATAGAAGAATTAAACACAACAGGAAAAGACCGTTTTAATCAGGATAAATCAAGACTGTACCAGTACTTAATTCTGAATGAAGAAGGTATTTCAGTCTTTCTGTTTGATGAATCCAGAGCTCTTTGGAGACCAGAGAAGTGACTGAAGAATAAGGGGCACACAACTTACAACTTCAGACTGTGCAAAGAGTTATTTCTGAACACTAAGGCAACTTTTGAAGGCTTCTCAAATATCTCTTCCATTTAGCACCTACCTTGGCATCTTCTTCAGTGAAGAGTGAACACCATGGGGAGGTCACATTTTTTACAGCCAACTCATACGAGCAGGTGAGAAAAGCCACTTGAACAAGATCTGCAATAAATCCAACAAACAAGCAAAAGATAAACCACTGCTACACAAGGAAGAAATTTCTTTCAACTTGCCTCTAAAACAAAAGGTAATTACAATTTAGCAATGCAAATAACATAATAAATAATTGCCAGTCCAAAAGTCCAGCACCAAAAATAAGGAGCTTTCAACAGAACTACTGTACAGAATCCAAATTTCAGACTTCACGCTTTTCACACTACATTGTAACAAGGGGGAAACAAGAGCATTTCACATCAAACACTGCACACTTGCTGATGTACCTGTTATAGGCATCCATCACTAGTGCGTCCTCATCACCACCAAGGACAGAAAAAGGCAGTACAAGGAAGGTGTGTCTGTCCAATGCAGAGCAGTCTTTAACTACTACTACTACTCATCCTCCATGTTAGGGGCTGAGTTTGAACAGCAGAGTGCTGCAACTTTGGGATGGCAGCTTTAGGGATATTAGCTACATCTGCCCAACAAAGCAGAATTAAAAGAATAACACACCTGTATCCCTCCAAAGAAAGGTCAAGTTGATTTCATCTGTAGGAAAGATATTTTCGAACATACTTTTCTTCTATCCACTGACTAACAAGCACTCATTACTGCAACAGCAATACACACTTGCAGCCTCAAGCATTTAATTAGAGACTGGGCCTCTGACTTACAGCACATTTTAAATTACCTACTCTGCATAACTACAGGGCACCTTGGAAGTTGTTCTCAGACAGACTCAGAGCAGAAGCCACCCGTACCAGGCATTCATTACCTGCGTTCAACTCCTCCACTGGCAAACACAAGGCACTCGCCACCTTCTCCAAGACCTTCGCCATCTCCGGCCCCTCTTTGAAGGCATTCACCTGGCACATCGCCGCGTCGTTCTCTTCCACCAAGGCGACAAACTTGGCGCAGCGATCGAAAAACCGCATCAAGGAATCATTCACTTCAACCTCTTCCTCTAGAAAGTGAATGCGGGCCTCAGGGACACAGCCAGGGGAAGCACTGCTGTCCCCAAAGTTAGCATCCCTGTCCCCAAAGGATGCTGGGGCCCAGCCACCCA